>NW_005187733.1:511222-521839 GCF_000239375.1 Pundamilia nyererei
CGTGATTCTCATTTTATGCAAAATCGTGCAGCCCTAATTTGTAGCATAGTTTTTTCCCCTTTTTGACTACAGAAAGATCGACTGAAATCTACTCGAGTACGTAAAACCAGATGGGCGTAATTTGCCTTTAAGATGAAATGTTTGTCTCTCTGCTTGCAGCTTGCAGGAAACTAGTAATGCTGAAACAATCAAGGGAGTGACAGAAGATTCATCAGCAACAATAGCTTAACAGTGGGGAAGAATATCCCCTCTTCCAGCCATGTGCTCCTCTTGTGCAGCAACCGTCTGCTTATCAATTTTCTCCCTTTTCTTTCAGTCTTACCTCGAAGCCAAGGCCCAATTTCTAAAATCCTGAGATTAAGCCTTGGAGGAGATTATGAAAGATCATAGATTTAATGAGCTGGATATGACATAATTTTTATCTGAGATGTTGAAAAATTCAGAGTGGTATTATTCTTCCACATTTATGTTCACCTACTCTGCAGTAAATACAGGTATTAACCTGTTGGAGGAAAAGATGTTTATATATAGATGACTCCCATTAAATTCACATTTAGTAATTTGACATTGTTTCTTCTTTTACACATAAAGTTGAACTATAGATGGTTGAAATGTGTGGAAACAAACAGCAGGTCTGCGGAGGTTAAAAACTGACATTATCTCTCTTGTCTTTCCAGGTCCAGTAAAACAATGAACTTATGCTCCAAATGTTTTGCTGGTAAGTCACTTCTAAATACACAGTATTTGTCTTGTGGGGGGAAATAAACAACACTGGGTTTTCATTTGGATATCATTCAATAGCAAAGGAGGCACAGGACACAAATGGGTCCTGTTACACCTTGGGTACCTGACATCTTTCAGCAGCCAACAACATCCCTCAGTTTACTGAATGTTTGCCAACTGCGTGACTTTTCTCGAAATATAAAAGATTTAAAGTGGTGCTACTTTGCATTCTTGCTTACATGCACGAAAGTAGGAACTCTACTTGGAGAATGAGCCAGACTTCTTTGTCCGTCAGTACAAGCCAGCTGGAAGCTGTACGAAAGAGACAGAACTGATAGCTATTCTGTTGCTTCTGATGTTCACTTTGGTTGTTTTGTCTGTAAATGTGGCCACAGGACACGCGTGGTCTTTCACTCGAATGTTGTGATGTTTTGTCCAATGAAGTTGTGGCTGGCTCAATAAATGGCCTGTATTTGTATAGCGCTTTACTAGTCCCTAAGGACCCCAAAGCGCTTTACACAACCAGTCATCCACCCATTCTCACACACTGGTGATGGCAAGCTACATTGTAGCCCTGGGGCGCACTGACAGAAGCGAGGCTGCCGGACACTGGCGCCAACGGGCCCTCTGACCACCACCAGTAGTCAACGGGTGAAGTGTCTTGCCCAAGGACACAACGACCGAGACTGTCCAAGCCGGGGCTCGAACCGGCAACCTTCCGATTACAAGGTGAACTCCCAACTCTTGAGCCACGATCGCCCAATATGTTCGTTGTCAAAAAAAAAAAATTCCTTTGCCCCCACAGCAGGTACTCAAAGCCAATCGCAGTGTTGTTTCTGTGCCTCTCTGGGTTTCAGTTTGTAGTAATGGTTAAAACGATAAATGATTTAAAGTTGCATTGGTGTATAAGGCCTGTTAACTGAAAAGGCTAATTACCTATGTCATTTTTAACATCAGTTGTCTCCAGAGTTTCACCTGTGCTGTTGTTGCTTGACTACAGAGTTAACAGTCTATACTACAGAGATTCAAATCCCCATACCCATGCACGGATGGATGCATTTCAGCACCCCTGGGTGCTCCTGGGTGTGTCTTTGTCTTTGAGAGTTACTTGCAGCTGCTTACTTCTCACATATAAATGGCTGAAACTATTGGATGTTCATTTTCTCTTGGCGTGCAGAGGCATTCTCAGTGACAGCCTGACACACTGCTAGCAGCAGCTTGAGGCTAGGTGTGCCAGCAGATTTCAGTTAGGAATGTCAATAATGCTAAGAAGTCATTCTCAGAAAACGAAAGAACCCATAAAGCGCCTCACTCCAAAATGATGTATTTGCCATTTGGAGGAAAACGGTGAAAGTTAGGAGATAATTGCTTCCATAAAGGATGATGAGATTCCATAAAATCTTCTTAATTTGCTGGGAAGATGGTAGCTGTTCTCTGAGGGCAGATTCGGGAAACAGACTTATCTTTGTCTGTTTCTCTGGTTACTGCATTTACTGTTTTGCTTGGAAGCTTTCTAAAACATAGAAAGTTTCATTTTTCTCCAGCATGATAATTGCACAAGAGAAAAATGCCCAGTTAAAGTTTGAAAATGTCATTGTATGAATTAAGCTGTCCCAATGACTTCTCCAGTCTGGTTCAGGTGGATGAGGGTTGAAGGTGATCCGCAGCCCTGTCGGTGGTCATAGCAACCAGTGAGCATGGTAGACAGTGAGGACCTGAGGGCCCGGCTGTGTGTCTAGCATCACAGACAGCAGTAATGCTTAGAATAGACTTGATACACACAAGTATGGAGGCTGAGCAGAAGTGGGTTAGCCCACATGTGGAGGTAAAAGTAAAATCTAGGCTGGCCTCCCACACCTTCCCCTGCGGGGAGAGGGTGGTGGTGGAATAAAGACAAGAACCAGCTCAGGCGTGCAAGGTGATTTTTATCTTTGTCTCACTGAGTCACATTTCACTTGGTAAAGTTAACTGATAGCCACATGGTAATGGAGTTTAGAGATGGTTTGTACTTTCATTCAGGCTGGGGTTTTTTTTGTTTTTTTTTTAAGGTTAAAGTTCTATTTTATTTTATTTTTATACACACATGGTAGTCATGAAATGATCAGTCGCAGAGAGATGGAGATGGCGCATGCTGCAACCAGTGATTATTTTGATTGTTGGTTAATCTGTGAATATGCAGATTAATCAACCATAAAACAAAACAATATGCAACAGTGGTGGAAGCTGCTTATCAAAGATTACCATAGAAGGAAAATAGAGGCATAGATGGCACCAATGTTGAATGCTTTGGAAGGTATTCAGTAAATTATTGCTGATGAAAGAAAGTTTAATATGTTGTTTTTGTTGGGGTGTTTTTTTTTTTGTTTTTTGTTTTTTAAATGGTGGCAACTATTTGTTACAAATACAGCGTGGCATGTTAAAAAGCCAGAATATTAATTTGAGCACAGTTTTTACAAGATGCCTTTTAATCAGTGCACTGGGCTTTGATTGTTTTAAGTAATCGTGTAATTGACTTTTTGGGATGAAATCATTTCCTAGAGTTTTGTCTGTTTGCTGGTAATTTAATTTAGATGTTTCCATCTACAGTGTAAATGCAGATCCTTAAAGCAGCTGACCGTCAGCTGTTATTGACTTTCCTCAAATGTACTGATAAGGAAAGAGTCAGATGATTGCTGAATTCAGTGGACGCTCCATTTTCAAGTCACTGCTAAAAGTTATAGGTGTAAGAGCCATAAACACTGAGGCACTCTGGAACATGATGTTAGGGAAACTCTGCTCACAGTTATATTTACCAAACAGCCGATGCATTATAGTTTGACAGACAGGAAAAACTGGGATACCAAAGGAAATGGTCAGGCAGAAGATAATAACATATGAGAGCTCTGTCAGGGCGGAGGACTAACTCACTGTTTCACCAAATGTTTTCTTTTTTGTCTTTAGGTTGACTTGATGGTTTTAGTTTAAATATGTACCTCCCACATATCGCTGTTAAATTGCCTGATAACTCTTATACACTAATTTCGATGTATTTTTCAGCTACATGAAACCTTTTACAGATGTTATAACGGGAGATCTGGGGTGCACAGTGCCTATACCACACTCCATAAGTCTAGAGTTGTCTGTTTGACACAATGTCCTATCTCCTCTTATTTTTTTTTTTCCTGTCCCTCCCACTGTTTGTATTTTCCCTGTCCTCTTCTTTTTTTTTTTTTTTTTTTTTTTTGCATTCCTGTCTACTCCCTCACTCTCTGTCCTTGACCACAGACGTCCAAAAGAAGCAGCCAGTCGAAGACTGCACCCCCAAGCCCATCCAAAGCACCGGGAGTAGCCAATCGCCAGTTTTCAGTAGCGAGATGAGCAGTAGCAGTAGCCAATCCCTATCATTGTTGCCGCCCTCAAGCTCCGAGCAACTGTCAGCTGAAGAGCCCTTACCTGTGTTTTCCAGCACAAGGGAAGGTAAGCCTGGTCAGCCAATGACTTCACACTCACCCTGTTCTGTTTTTAAAAACTGACTTTCAGGAGAGCAAACTTTCCTAACAATGTGGAAGCAAAAGGTTAATGGTCACAGTAGACTGAAACTTTTGCTCAATTTAACGGTTAAGTCTTTCTCAAAGAATTGATGGATGCAGAGCAAGCTGTTTGTGGCAGTGATGATAGTCTGGACTGACTGTTCTTTTTCTTTGTCAAGCACAGGAAGATGCAGAACATGGCTGACACAGGAGTGCAGCACTGAAACAAAGGAACATAATGAAATATGAAGTTCATTGCAGAGCTCATAAAATCCCTCATGTAGGAATTTTCTCAACTATCGTGGACCTCAAGACTACGTTAAATGTCATTCTTTGTAGATGAAGCAGTATGATGTCTCTGTGGTTTGGAACAGTTTGTGCAGGCATAAATGCTGCTGTGCAGCCTTTTCAGTCTTTAAATAAGTACTGGATGAATCTGTCTGTGGGTTTTGCTTTTAAAACATAGAAAAGGCAGCAGTAGTAATTCTCTAGTACAAAGCGGCACATGGTACAAGGAAAACTTCAATCTCGAGTAGAAAACACAGTTCTCTGCAAAAGCCTCTGACTGTTCAGATCTGTATGACCAGATCCTATACTACATCAACCACAACATTAAAATCACCTGCCTTATGGATGTCAGCTGTTCCCTTCTAGGGGTGACCTGTAGGGACGTTAGCCAGAGCGCTTTGTTTTTGACAGTTGTGGTGATCTATAGATTTTTCTTGATCAGATGCATTTCATGCATGTTTAATCCGATCAGGTCAACACTTTAGGCTCTTCATCATGTTCTTTGAGCAGTTTCTGCTGTGTATCAGAGCTCTTTTCCTTGCTGGGGTAGATTCTGCCGTCACAGAGTATTAGAAGTGGGGAAACTGTACGTACAAGGGTGGAAAGACTATTAATAAAGATCAAGAACCAAGTTTTCCCCAGTAGATTGTTGCATTATAACAGAATAATACGTTTATTCACGTCATAGGTTAGTGGATTCAATGTTGTGGATGATTAGTGTGTCTTGGTCTATAGCAGATTGTCAACAATAATTACTTAATATAATCTATTTTGTAAATTGCTACTTTTTAAATCTTTTTTTGGACGCTTTGGGACAGAAACGAGCGTACTCTGAATGCTGGGCTCCTGCTTAAATATAAGAAAGGGGTTCAAAGTAGAGTTGCTCTTCTGCATCAAAAACGGCTAATTGAGATGTTTTGGGCCTCTGATTAGGATGTCTCCTGGAGGTCTCCTAGGTAAATGGTTTCAGACATACCCAACCAGGAGCAGATTCTCCTGGCAGAGTTGGGACATGTTGAAGTGATTATATCCCTCAGCTGTCTCAGGAACACCTCAGAGAGCTCAAGGCGGTGGCTTGAGACTACTGCTCCTATGACCCAGACTCTCATAAGCAGTAGGGAATATAGATAAATGTTGTTCTTAACGCATTTCTAAGTTGTAAAGTTATACTTGCTTTCATCTGGAGTCATGTTTCTTACCATGTGACAAACTTCAGTATTAGTTTTCCTGTTGGTCTCCAATCAAAGTCTCTCCACCAGCACATTAACTAAATTTTTACCCGCCTTTCGCTTGACTGAGTTTGCTGGTAACTGTATCTGTCTGCAGTTTGATGCTGAGGTGATGTACAGAATCGTTCCTAAACTCACTATTAAGAGCTTAAAATGCACCTTTCCATACATACATCTTTGTTTTGTATCATTTGTAAAATATTGTTTTGGTTGCTTAAAAATCAAATTTAAAAATCCTTGAAATGTTCATTTCATTTGTTTTGACATTTGATGGCTTTTGAAAAGGTCGAGCTGGTTTGGATGAAGTGAATATATGGCCTGCTGAAAAATGTTAGAACATCTATATAATAATGTAATGACTAATAGTTTAAGTATTGACATTTCAGCTTCAATTTCAAATGATGAAGTTGTTTTTATTTTAAGCATGGTACACAGTACAATCGGTACATGTGGCATTATTTTCTGGTAGGTTTTCTTTCCTCGGAGTGGATGTTAAAGGAAGGAGGTCATTCCACATCGTGTCTCACTCGCCTTTTATTCCTCCACCTGTAGGTGTGTCGTCCACAGAAACAGCCCAAGGCACACTCTGCACGCCCACAAAACGTCCACGAGAATCAGGTACCGCCTCTTCCTCTTGCCTTCTAGCGCCGCACGACCTTTGACATGTTGAGCGCTAAATCTTTAACCCTGGTGTTTGTTTCCAGCCTCGGGCTCGGAGAGCGAGGCCACACCAGAGAAACGACCACGGACAGAAGAGAAAGAAGGGAGTGGCGAAGAGGCCCGCGGGACGCCCAAGCAGAAGAACCGTCGGCGCTGCTATCGCTGCCAAACCAAACTAGAGCTGGTGCAGCAGGAACTGGGATCCTGTCGCTGTGGTCAGTATCATCTTTGAGACGCATGTCACTGTATAAGCAAAGATGGTCATCAAGCTTAAATGCTGTATTTTGGTTTGCCTGTCTTTCTCCCCCCCCCCACTGACTAGGTTCCCCTAATGATGTTTTTTATTGCATAAATAAGCACTGTAAACTCAACAGGGGGGCTGGATAATGACTGAGTTTGGCTTATGGCATTTTTGTCAAATGTTTGCATATAAATAATGTGGGAAAACTATAACTATATCAGAATCACTCACATGTACAAATTACAGGTAATGCACATTCATCCTCTTAAAATTGTATAAAGAAAATAGCACAGACCTGCTTTAGAAACGGGGAAGAGGTCTCTTTTCCTATGTTCTTGTTTAACAATAAGCTTGGCAAAGTAAAATTAAATAAAATGTGTATTGGGGTCACTTCCTGCCTCACCAGCTTCTCTGTTTGCCTCCCAGGCTACGTTTTCTGCATGCTCCACCGTCTACCCGAGCAACACGACTGTCTGTTCGACCATCTGGGCCGCGGACGTGAGGAGGCCGTCCTCAAGATGGTGAAGCTGGACCGCAAGGTGGGCCGTTCATGCCAGCGCATCGGGGAGGAGTGCTCCTGATTGGCCACAGAGTGAGCAGCCATCCAATAAAACAGGAGCTTACAAAGAGGAGGTGGTGGTAGTGGTGTTGATGGAAGGAGGTCTAGGAGAATTGACAAATGGGGTAATGGGAGGGGGCGGGTGGGAGGGGGGAGAAGAGGAGGAGGGGATGGGGTGTGGTTGTAACATCCTGCATCTGACCCAACGATTCTGGATCTGAGCTTAAGGCCACCCTGTTGAAGTCCTGGTTTCCTGCCTGGAGCGTCTGTTCGGACTCTGCTCAGGGCCAACAGGGGGCCGCCTGGTGGCTGTTCTTCAGAGCTACGTTCAGTATCGCATGTTCTCACACACACAGCCTTAACCCCACCCGTCTTCAGAGGAAGGACACCACAGAGACGGATCCAGTCAGTTGTATGTCATGCACAGTTCTTCTGTGCCTTGCCCCGGTTTTCTCCTCTTTACTCAGTCTTTTTTTTTTTTTTTGTTCTTTCTTTTCAGTACAGGAAGTGAACTGCTCTAACGCTCAGCTGAACTGATCCATTTGGATTTTTTTGAATTCTACAGAGTTAATTGTTTTATTTTGATTTTTTTTTCCCCCATTACCTGGTCGCGGATGAGGGGTCTAGCACTATCCCACGACCACTCCTCAGGTCGTCATCAAGGGGTCGAGGTATCAAACCTGTAACCCCACCTTCCTTTTTTTTTTTTTCTTTTTTTTTTTTTTTCCCCCCCTTTCTTCCACCCGTGTTTGGACCCATGCACGGCATCACTAACCAGTTGTACTCATGCATGGTTCTAGCAACAGTGTATTTGTGCAGGTTTTGAGCGTGTCATTTGGTAATGTGATGCAGTCCAAGGACGCTGCCATGGTTCAGTCCTTTTTTCTATTCTTTTTTTTTTTTTTTTTTTTCTCCCCCTCCTGTGTGGCCGTTACCTTGATTAGCTCTGTTTTTACTGCTTAACCACGGTGTCGTGGAGGACAATACAGCCGATCCCTGCCTCTGCTCACAGACTGTTGGCAAAAAGAAAAAATACAAATAAAAATAAATAAATAAAATAGACAAACACACTAAATGGACAAGAGACACTCAGATAAATCCTCTGTGTAGCAGTCCCTCTTCTCCCTTCTCCCTCCCATTTTTCAATTTACTGAGTGGTACTGTTGTTCTTGATACATAAAGGGGAAGACGACTGAATTTTTGTATTCAAATGAAGAGTTCTTCACCAAAATGCCATATATTAATTTAGAAAAACAAATATCTGAACTATAACTGAGTCTCCATAGCTTCCCACTGAGTATTTATATTACTACCTTTTTATTTTGTGGTTTGTTTGTTTTTTTTGTAGGTAGGATAAATTGGGGATTTATTTTCAGCTTTGAGATGTCTCTTTGGAATATAATTCTTAAAATATTATTTCCTTACTATTTTTATTTTTTTTAATACTGATTGTCATCCAGAACATCATTTCAGAGAGCGAGATTATTTAGTTTAAATCTGTGATAAATGTCCACCTAAAACATCAAAACTTCTAAAGTAAAAAAGGGCAAATGTTGGATGGTTTTGAAAACTCTGTTTGTCTTTTTGTCAAAGTAGCCAATTGTAAGACTTTAAGAACTGAATACACTGCTTGTGGCATTGTTTGTTTGTTTTCTTACCACAGATTCAAACTGACTCTAGTGTCTAATGAATGTTTTGGCTGCAGAAATATCATGCGAATTCTGAAATTGAGTGGTTTTCCCCTTTCCTCATACGTTTTTCTTTTTTGTCATTGCTTCCAATCCTACTCCTAATCAGCCTACTCAGTCTGACTGCTTGGACTTTGTGCTGTGCATATTGTTCAGTTACATGTTTCTTCCTCCTTATCTAAAAGGATTGTTCTACCAAAATCAATGTTTAGTTTGTGATGCTGCAGAAGTTGACGTTTTTCGTCCTTTTTTTTTTTTTTTTTTTTTTTTTTTTTTTTAAGCTCGAGGTGTGAGTGCAACAAAATAAAGACGTTGTGGTTGATTTAAAACAAATTCAGAATCTCCATTTTAAAAAAAAAAAAAAAAAAAAAAAAAAATCTGCAGCTTTATCACACGTGTGATGATGACGTGACCGTTTCAGTTTTTCAATTTGGAGAAATAGCAGCAGGTCTCTCTGAACGGCAGGAAAATTAGAAGGTGTCGTCTTTTGCAAAATAACTCCATAAAAGTTGATTTGGGTTGAAAGCCTTTAGAAAAACCACTTAACTATGCTAATCCTCACAAGTCACGGTTTGTTCTGTCCCTCATCACTCCCCACTCCTGCTGTCTTCTCCAGTGAGAACAGTGAAGGATGAAGGGTTTGTTGGCTGATTCTTATTTTACTTTTGAAAAAGTTTTTTTTTTTTTTTTTTTTGTTTTGTTTTTTTTCTTCGAGTGCTAATGAGAAATGGAAAAATCAAATTATCTTTCTGTACCTTTTAAAGGAAAAAATTTATTTAACCTTATATCAGTTTGAGTTACTTACACCCTAGCATAGAGTGACATATTTAGTTAAATGTATAAAAACACAGGAACATAATTCTGTCCTATCTTCTCATTTTAATTTTATCGTGTTCCATTTTCTGCCGAGGAAAATAAACTGGATTAGAGGATGTGATGTGTCTTTTATTGTTGGATCACTATATGTTGGTAATTATTTTTCTCCACATAAATCACCACTGATATCAGAATCCAAATTAAGAATCAAAAATTCAGTTTTAACTTGGTAATAAATTACAAACACTTACCCTGTTTTGATTTTAAAATATTTTTAAAAAATCTATATCTCACACTACCAGAATGGGAACCACAAAGAGGAAAGCCCCAACCACAAAATACCTGTAGAGGGTCAAGCAAGTCTTGAGTAGTCAGCTGAATGGGAAGTGCAAGATCCAGGTAATCAACACCTACACTCTGCTGGGATAATAAGCTGGCCAAAGGAGGAGATGGAAGCCACTGACCATGTGTGGAGGGTTTCACCCTGAGACGGTACTCCAAGCGAAATGGAGTGTCAGAACCACTGTCTAGGACGGGTGGGCAACTCCTACCCTCGAGTCCCGGTGTCCTACAGGTTTCAGATGTGTCCTTGATCAAACATGGCTGATTCAAATGGTTAAATTACCTCCTCAAAATGTCCTACAGTTCTCCAGAGGCCTGGTAACAAACATGATTCAGGTGTGTTGACCCAAGGGGATATCTAAAACCTGCAGGACACCGGCCCTCGAGGCCTGGAGTTGCCCAACCCTGGTCTAACATCCATGAGTACATCAGGAAGATGGCCACAACCGACTGAATACCTCAGGCAGCAGAAACCCAAGAAGGACGAAGACCAAGGAGAAGAATGTGTGTATATGTATATGTGTGTATATATGTGTATGTGTGTATGTATATATGTGTATGT
>NW_005187734.1:0-1706 GCF_000239375.1 Pundamilia nyererei
CAGGTGGCAAATGTCAAACTCCAACTGTTCAGTTCTCCTCAAACGTTTTCTTCACATGCACAGTGAAGTTTCAGCTTGTTGGAAACACAGTGCCATTCATCCAATCAGTCAGGATGATGGGTTTGCTCTTCTCCTCTGATGCTGTTTGTCCACATTGCTGCTGCTTTGCTGGGACTCTGCTGTCTCTTTATCATGTTATTGCTGTGGTGCTGCATTCTTCAGGGAGGAGTGAGCACTTGCTTGTGAGGTTGAGACACATACACATTGCGCTGTAAATAAGTCAGCCAGAAACTTGGCCTGCATGTTTCCAATGATGTTAGACTATAAATCTCTTCCGACTGCTGCATGTGGAAAATTGATACAGGTTTGCTTTTCACCTGAAAGTGACAAACTAAGACATTTTCATTATTATCATCACTGCTTAATCAACACACATCTCCCTCTCTCTCTCTCTGTGTTTTTGTGAACAATCCTTTCTTAAAAGCAGAAAACGACATTGTAGTTGTTTTTCGGCTGATCAACACAAAACCTTTTCCCTATGATTATTTTTCATCTAAAATATAAATTCTTTCTCTTTTTTTTTGTAAAATAGCCGGTGACCTGCAGAATCACCTGCTCTCCACAATCAGAGGCAATTACATTTACACAGCTCACAGAAACACTGTGATGTCAAACACATTCACACTCACTTTTTCATCTGCATAAATAAATCACATGGCTGACGATACCATGGTGATCCATGAATATGATCACCAGTTTATTTAATTATTTTTAACCCAACAAAACAAATAACCAAAAACATGATGCTGATGCTACACACACACGAGTCAAGGTGCAGGAAAACTGCTCATGGAAACGCTGCACACTCTCTGTTTCCCTCTCTTTGAGTAGTTCTCAGACAGCTCTTAATCTGACAACGTGTAGCTTGCTCATCAGCTCAGAAAAAAAACAAAAACTGCAACGCAACATCACACAGTAGTTGCATGCTCTGCCCACAGTGGCAAAGTCTTACACTTTCATATTCAACACAGCTTCTCCATCACGTATTTTTAGATGTTTCATACAGGGTTCAGCATATTAATTGTTTTCACAGGTGTGCTCTATATCTCAACAATGGCTCATAATAAGACGACAGTCTTTCACACAGGTCAAGTGCCTCTATGCACTTCATTAGTTTAAATATTTACCTATATCACTTCTCCTCATATGTCATTGCACTGAATTTGAGCAACCACAAGCTTAATGTAGATTGCTTTTAACAACTATCCACCGCAATTACGTCTATGGTCTGGCACACAGGCTGTTGTCGATCAGGGCAAGCTAAAGAGTTAACATTTTGTGTCAGCAAAGGGGTGGGGGAAAGCCATTCACCGGAGCACATCTCAAGTGCTGCTGATGTGGGCTGGCCCTTCTCCACACACCCCCGGTTGCTTAGGAAACAATAATAACAACAACAGTCGGTGTCACAGACCACGTGTTCTGCTCCGCACACACTCACACACAACAACAACAAAAACGACGATGACAATGACAACAACACAAAATAGGCCTACTCCGGACCGCTCGGGACCCTGCCCCAGTTGTGGGACGCTCACCCGGTCGCGCAACAAAACCCAATGAAGGGACGCTCGGGACACACACCCAGGGCGATTTCAAAACCGGACACTCACCGGACGCTTGGGACCCTTGGGCGATTTAACCAAAAC
>NW_005187734.1:2989-10910 GCF_000239375.1 Pundamilia nyererei
ACCATATATCAGCAAGAGAAGATACGACCTCTCCTAGGAGGTGTGATCTATGCCAGAACACTCTGTAGAGGAGTGAACGCACTCCCCCTTCATGCTACACAGAGCCGTTACAGACCTCCTAGGATGAGACATTCTTTCAATCTACAAATGATTATACACTTCTAAGCATATGTGGGTAAATATTTCTAAGCATAAATGACAATCAACAATACAAAACCTAACAGTCATTATCCTGTTTGAGTTTAGACTTGAGCTCTTCTATGAATTCCAGAAGGTTGCTTTATGTTATGCCAGTCCTGGCATTTCAGGTAGACTGGAGTTAGCTTGTGGTGCTACTTCGCTGGTTTTCGAAGTCATGCTGCTTTTCCCTTGATATTTTGGCATGGTTTGCTTATAATATTTGTCTCTTGCACTTCTGTTTCCCTTTTTTGCTGTTTCATTTTTTCCCCTTTACATCAGTAACCAGTTTTTTATTATATAAAACAATCGAATTTAAGCTGGAGCAAGTCGCCCACACATCTGTCTACTCCATCTGCTAACCAGACGTCCCCATTTATTTAATTTTTTTTACTACATTTTTATAATGCACTCGGCTCTTCATATACAATTTACAGTTAAGTAATACACAATGAGTTGCTCAGTCCTGCTTTTTTTCTATAGTGTGTATCTTTTGATTTGAAAAGGAATATGTTTGTACCTGGGTGCCTCATTATCCCTGCAATCACTACTGGTTTGCCCCTCTGAAATCATCACTGTAGAAAATAAAGGTTTTATTACCATATTACTGAATTTCTTTTCAATACAATGTCTGTAGCACTAAGCTTATCTTACAAGTAGCAGAACCATGCAATCCCTTTTTTGAGATTAGTGTACGTTCCACACCTTTCCCAACCTTTGTACTGACTAAATACACATTGCTTTGATCTTTGTTGGGTGGCTGTAGCTCAGGTGGCAGAGCAGGTCCCCCACTAATCAGAAGGTTGGTGGTTCGATCCCAGGCTGCCTCCTGGCTGCATGACAAATATCCTTGGGCAACATACTAACCCCGTGTTTGCCTGCTGGTGATGGTCAGAGGGCCCGGTGGCGCCAGTGTCTGGCAGCCTCGCCTCTGTCAGTGCGCCCCAGGGTGGGTGTGGCTACATGTAGCTTGCCATCACCAGTGTGTGTGTGAATGGGTGGATGACTGAATGTAGTGTGAAGCGCTTTGGGGTCCTTAGGGACTAAGTGAAGCGCTATACAAATACAGGCCATTTGTCTTTATTCCTTCATCAGGGAAATAATTTTGCCTTGAACTTTGAGATCAAAATCACAGGAGCATTAGTATCTTACAGCTTTGACCCTTCGTTACAGGACCACAAACTGTAGTTGAGGGTAGAGACCTGCATGTTTTGCCATTGCACTGCTGGCAGTCTAAATTCATGCAGTCATCAGTAACCCTTCCAGCCAGTCTTGTTAGAGACTGCACATGGGCCTTTAATGGTCTTTAAAGTCAAACTGAATTTTGTGACTGAATGTAATAGTGTTTAGATTTAAATAGTATTTTCTTAGTCTTAGTTCCCATAATCCAGTAGATCATTAATGTCTAGTAACTGCAACGGGACATGGATTCATCAAATTCACTTTGTTAACAAAGGATTCTTCCCTATTTTATATATGTGATGAATCTCAGAGCAAGTAGTTTATAGTTTTACTTCATTAAGTTGCCAATCATGTCTCTAGTTCTAATAGTAAGAAAACCTGAGTATAGCTTGTACTCAAATGTACATGTACAATAAATAGTAGCTTGGAGGTTTCTGATTCGCATCACCATTATTACTGTTCTATTATTGTTCGAGTAGGTTGACCAAACTCATTAAGTAAATAGGTCTATAATTTATTTCAGTCAATACCTTATTGTCAGTGAAGGTGCACATATACTGATTGGAAACAGGCTCCAGGGGACTAGAGCTAACAGGCTGAATAAATTTACTGTGTCAGGTTACAGGCAACACCAGTCTTTGCAAATGCTTATTGGGATTAGTTTGGTTTCAGCTATTTAGGAGGGTGATGTCCCCGTAGGTTACATTTGAGATCAAATCGAATGACTGCCAGGTTGCTCTGTTCCTGCCTGTTTTTCTTACACATTGATACATGAACTCTGAGAAATCTTTGTTGGACATGAATATTAATGGTAGTCCAACATACAGTTGGTATGTATTTATATTTCATATATTGCATATTTCATCTGTCTTCTTCCAGTCCCCTCACCATAACCAGAGTGCAGCAGGGCTCTGTAGAATGCCAATTCAAGTCCCATTGTCTGCTGGTTTCATTGGTCACATCAAGACTGAGGCATACATCCTCTGGTTACATGTTCGTCTTACTCTTCCCAATGATTTACTCTGAGGAGTAAATCATTGGGAAGGCAGTTGGTAGTTGCACAAGACTGCATCAGGTTTTTTCTTTATTTTGTTCCATTCCCAAGAAATACTCAAGTTCAAATTCCTGAATACACTGAAACATTTACTAGACTAGAACTACGAATAAAAAGAGAGACAAAGAAAATATATAAAGACAAATAAATTGCAACTAGTAAACAAATCCTGTGCTTGACTGCTGTACTTAAGTTTCAAAATGATCTTCAGTGAGTCTTATGTACAGCTAGGATGCTCCTGAGAATTCAGTCTCCCCTTTGTTACGGAATAAATATATATTCTTAGTGCTTAATTTCTGATTATATTGTTTTATATATTTTAATAATAAAGGCCTGTAAAGCAAGGCCAACTTTGACTCAAAAACCAAGTGCTCAGCCAGACTGAAAAACAGGAAGTTTAGTGTAGAGCTGCAGGGGCAATATTAGGAACAGGAAACCAGACAGAAAAAGCGGAACTAGTAACACAGAAGGAGTTGTTTTTATCGAAACTATGTGTGCCGTGTAAAGGACCAAAATAACGCCTTTATGAGACAAACTTTTGGCTTCTAATGTTAGAGATTCTGCAACCGGCTTTGGGCTGTGCAGGGCTCTCTCTTCCGGAAGATGATTGACTAAAGAATTTATTTTTTTTAGGGTTTTAGGTTTTCTCTGTTCTATCATGCGGATCAAAGAATCGGGTTTAATCCCTTTTATGTGGAAACGTTGTCATATGTAAGCAGTAGTCATGTGCGGTACCACTGATTTCCTTTCCGATCCGATACCAAGTAATATTCAGGGTGGTATCGACGACACTGATCCGATACTGATACTCTGTACAAAAACTTAATGTTTCATTGTATTTCATAATACAATATAGAATTGTATTATGTAATTGTAATAATAGAGCTTCATAATGATTACAGGACATCAGACTACTTGTTCTTATTGCTTAATAATGCAGAATTATCATATAGAAATTTAAAAAAAACTTGAAGTTGTGCTATTTGAACACTTTGCGTGCCTGCAGCACTAATGGACTCAGTGAGAGACGTCTGTCTCGCCCTAGCAGCACCTGTCCCTCTCCTCCTCTTATTGTTTGTTATTCCTTTTCCATTTTTTAACAAACGTTTCGAGACAGAACGACTTTGATCTATAACTTTTTAAGTTAGTAAATGTAGAGAGTGAAGCACTGCTTAAAAACTGGAGGTAGGCTAGGCCAGATGGCTCCCCGGAGTAGGTCGACTGAAGTTGTATGTGGCGTGGTGTGGTTAGTGGTCAGCAGGTACTCGTGCTTCCACTGACAGTCCAAAGACATGCACTTAGTGGGGTTAGGTTACTTGGTGATTCTAAATTCCCCACAGGTGTAAATGTGAGTGTGAATGGTCATTTGTTAGCCTTGTGTCAGGGTGTACCCTGCTTCTCACCCTATGGCAGCTGGCATAGACTCCAGCCGTGAATAAGACATACATCTATGTGAGCTTTTGAAGCACGGCACTGTTGTCCCAAAACATCTATTTGTGTCTTTCCAACTGAGCTCCATCTTAGTGGTCTTTGTTCTGTCTGTGATAGGGAAGCTGGACATAAATACTAGACTCTTGGAATAAAAGTTCAACTTTATTTAGAACAAATAATAATAATCCAGTAATATGTAGAGGCAAACATCTTTGGGGTGCAAACAACATTCTGCTCAGACCTCTGTCTTGGAAGATGATTTTCCTACACAAAAGAGAATAATGGTAAGTTCCAGTAAAGAATGTCAACTGCCCACTGTCCGTGTAACAAAGTCTTTCAGAAGAATCAGAAGGTGAGACACGAGTGTGCTCATCAACACCAGGTGCATGGGAGGGACTCCTCCTCTGTAAACAAAGGCATGATTAAATCGTGCACACAAACACTCACAGGTCCAGGAGGAGAGAAACAGATAAAAAGTTGAATCAGACCAGGAAGGTCATGACAGTGCTGTATTTTGGCAAAATGTGACATTTTCACAAATTAAAAAAAATGAACTGAATGTAGTAGCTATACCACTACTGTAAAGCTGAGAGATTGGGCTAAAGAATTGTGTGTATTTCTGGATTTATTCAGACTTTATTTAGACTTTTTGCTGGCTGCAGTGAGTCTCACCTTTCGACACGGTACCTTCTTCTTCCTGAGCCAGCATTCTATTAACCTTAACTAGTAATAACTCCATGAATTTCTTCACAAACAAAATGTTAACTTTTACAGGGGACAGTATTCATAAACATCTAATGGATCAATCGTTACATACAGCTACCTTCAATCCTCTTAATATTTATTTAGTCTCTCTAATTGATCTTTCTGAGTAAATTTGAGCAAGCCAGATCCTTTTATTTAGCAAAACTGTGATTAATAGTTAAATATTATTGTTGAGGAGCACAGACAGGACTCCGCACGCACACACACATAAAAAAAATAAATAAATAAATAAAAAAAATTTAAAAGTTGCCTCAACAAAAGGGCACTTTGGGCACTCATCAGGAAAGGGGCGGGTGCTCAAGCCCCTCTAGCACCCCCCTCTGCACGTCCCTGCAAAGAAGTCCTACTATTGATCAGAGTGTGAATCTTAAATATAATGCAGATTTACTCAGCTTTATCTATCCATGAAGCCAGATGAGACACACAGTGAGTTAATCTGCAGGTATGTCTTTAGACATAAAGACCTGGATGACCAGTTATTTCCTGCCTTCTAAATTCAGATTAAACTGAGCTTATTGTACTCAGCTCTAAAAATCTTAGAAACCTGGAGTCTAACGAGATACTCTACAGCACAGGTGTCGAACTCCAGGCCTCGAGGGCCGGAGTCCTGCAGGCTTTAGATGTGTCCTTGATCCAACACAGCTGATTTAAATGGCTTAATGACCTCCTAAATGTCCTGAAGTTCTCCAGAAGCCTGGTAATGAACTAATCATGTGATTCAGGTGTGCTGACCCTGGGTGTTATCAAAGGACACCGGCCCTCGAGGCCTGGAGTTGGACACCCCTGCTCTAGAGTGTTAGTGTAGGTCATCACCTTGGCCTCAACTAACACTGGTTGGTAATTCTAAGTTGTGACATTACAATAAACCATTTTGTTGCTCTTCAAAATCAGCAGTCTACCTCAGATGAAGGCTGAGACTTGGTTTCACTACACTGGTATCAGCAGCTGGTGTGTCAGGGGAATACAAATCAATTAGAAATTTCTGCTAGCACACAAACTTGTTTTTCAGAGTCTCTGGTGCACTAACCAGCTGGTGGATCCTATTGTGTTTACTTCTTTATCCAGCTCAGGTTAGCCATCACATAAGTCATTTTCTCTCCAAGGAGGATCTGCCATCTGCTAGATATTCATTCAGTCTGCAGAGAGAAGGCATCCTGAGACAAAGGCAGGCAGATTGTCTACACAGTAATAAGTGACATGCTCAATTGCTGCTGCTCAGGAAAGTTTAGTCTCCAAGGCAAGAGTTTTCTACTTTTTTGTTTATGTTTTGGCCTCCATACAGACCCCCAAACCAAAACTTTATTGCATTGATAAAACTGTTATTTTGAACTTAAATCAAGGATATTTCACATTTCGTTTTATTGTATATTTGTTTCTATGGCTGTCTGTCTTTACATGTAATCAAACACGCAGGTGTTTTTTTTCAAAGGCCCACTTTTAGGCTTCACAGAAATTGTTGACATCATGTTCACATTCTTCTGAGGCACTTTTTGAAAATTTACAACAAATAAGCAGTAAAGAATGGATGGATGGATGTTAAACCTTTCCACCAAACCACACAATGTGTGATTACTTAGCTACGACAGGACAGAGCCATCTCTGCCTTGCCAAACCGCCTCTTGGCCAGGACTCCCTTGAAAAAGAGGTTTTTAATCTCAATGGGATTTTTTCCTGGTTAAATAAAGGTTAAATAAAAAAATAAAAAAAAATGCTCAGTGTAAGTGACAGCCCAAACCCCCTATGAACTGTTTGTAAGTATCTCTCTAGTACATCCCACCACAGTTGAACATGCTGAATTAGAAACTCCATCTGGAAAAATTGGCAATTTCTATATGGCAGTATGTCAGACAACATCCCAGCTATTCATGCAAGACTGTCACCAAATATTTACTAAATGCTTTGTGAGATGTACTGACTCTGAAGCTCACAATCTCACTGTCAGGAAATCAGCTCACTGTGATTGAACCCTGCACTCATGACAACTAGTGCTTGATTGTGCAGGGATTATGCTTAATGCATATTTAACTGGTTAAAGTAATTCATCACCATGGGTGTCATGCAGATTTCTCCTGCATGTTATTAAGGATCAGTGGTAAGAAAAAAAATCACTATTCTTCTTGTTTCATATTCCTGTCTTTCTCAGCTTTTTAATGCAGAGACAGTGATCTTCTTTTCACCAGCAGTAGCTGTTGTCTTGTTACTTTACTCAAGGTATACTGTTACAGCCAATATAAATCAGCTTAGTCTTGTATTTCTCCATGTGCAGCAGGGTGACTGAGGAATGTGCATTTTGGAATAATGTACTCCAGACTTTGTTAATGATTGCTGCCTTTACCCTGGAGACCTGTTCATGGGAAATCACAAATTAGTACATGCAGCTTACTCGCATTTGAAGGGCTTGACTCCCTGCTCTCATTCACCAAATTACAATCTGCCACCTTACTTGCGGACAAATGTTCACACATTTATATTTGTACATCCATAGTAACCAGTGGATCTGTGTGTGGGTGTGGTAGATACGTTAGTTTTATTGGCCGATCTCAGTGCTCCATAACTCCCAGGTGCTTTAAGACCTAGATCTCGGCTCAAGACCAGAGGTGACCGCGCATTCGCCGCTGTCACACCCTACCTCTGGAATAACCTCCCCCTAGCTATTCGGGCGTCTGATTCAATTCAATCTTTTAAATCTCGATTAAAAACTTATTTGTTTAGTCTTGCTTTGCCCGCCTCCTAGAGCCCACATTTTTAGTGTACTGGAACTTATCTTTATCACTTTGTTAATGTTTATAATGTTTTAACCTTCAGCATTGTGTGTGGACTTCACTGGTGCCTACTATGCCTGGTGTATTATTGGTTAGTTATGTCACCCGCCTGTTAGTATATTTTATTTGTATTTTGTATTTTATATTTGTATTTATTATTGCTCTTAACTCATTCTGTGAAGAACTTTGGCATACCTGTGGTTTTTTAAATGTGCTATATAAATAAAATTGTATTGTATTGTATTGTTGTTTGTTAGTGTATGTGAGTAAGACAAATCAGTCATAAAGTCATACTCTGTATGATTGTAGGAACATAGAAGCAAACCCTGGCAGCCATGCCAGGTACTTACTGGGACAGATATTTTGAAGCATAATCTAAATAAACTCTGAAAACCCTTAACTTCCTGCTGTAGAACAGAATCTGAAGAAAACCATGAATCAGCATACAGAGAGTGCAGAATTATTAGGCAAGTTGTATTTTTGAGGAATAATTTTATTATTGAACAACAACCATGTTCTCAATGAACCCAAAAAACTCATTAATATCAAA
>NW_005187734.1:13238-18757 GCF_000239375.1 Pundamilia nyererei
CATCACCTAATATGCTTAATTGGTAGTAGGCTTTCGAGCCTATACAGCTTGGAGTAAGACAACATGCATGAAGAGGATGATGTGGACAAAATACTCATCTGCCTAATAATTCTGCACTCCCTGTATGAACATTACCTGATGCTGCTGAAGTGAAGTTACAGAGGTTTTATTAAAGACACAGTTTAGAGTTTTGCAATTTGTCATAATTTGTTATGAGTTTAAATTTCTTCAGTGTTGAATAGCAGAAATGAGGGTTTCTTGTTGGAGGTCATTTTGTGGGCAACAACGCTGTACACAACGGTAGACTGGTGCGTAAAAAGCAAGTGAATAATGCCACATTTTTATGGTAAACTGGTCTTGAAGTACACTGAGTTTTATTGTGATGGAAACAAAATCGCCAAAGTAAGAGGGAACGACAGTGTTTATCAAATGTGAAGTCTTGATCTTCTTTTGCTACTGGTTTAGTGAATTTTGGTCAGAGAGTGAAGAAACCTGCAGCTTCAGAATCTGTGAGATGTTTGTGAGATGTGGGCTTTCAGCACCTGACGGGACAGGGGGATACACGCTTTGTTTACATATTTTTGAGGAATCCATTTACTTGCTCTTTAATCATTTACTGTTTTAGTTGATTGGAGGTTGTTGAAACAGTTTTGTGAGCTTTAACCTGAGATCCTGGCATTTCTGGCAAAATACATTTATATTTAAAAGTTGATTCAGGATTTAATGAATCGATATTGCATTATTTCAATCGAAATTGATTGAAATTGGGGAAATCGATTTTTTAAACCCAGCCCTTCCTGCAGTGATTTCCACCCAGGTGGAGAGGAGCTAGATGGAGAGAGAAACAGTAACAAACATGACCCTGAGTGAGATAGCCGTGGAGACAGACAACCATGACAAAAACACTTTTTATTAGTTTTACTATTATCTTCATCTGAAAAGCTGCACTTTATCATGTCACACAGTGCAGTAGCAGCTAAATAGTGTTGAATACCAAGTCATTAAGCAGAAATGAAGTGAGATTGGAGTTTAATGTGGTTTTCAGTTCAAACTTGCTATTATATCTGAAATCCGACTTCACTGCGCTTAACTCAGAACTCATTGGAATTTGTAACCCCTGTTTGTTTTAATGGATGTGTCCATTAACAAAGACTTGAGCTTGTCAAGTGGTAAGGACAACATTTGTGGATAAACTTCTGGTCTTTAATGGGTGTCTAGTGCTAAACTAGCAGCCACAGGATTTGCTCTGACTGCTCTTAGATTAGTTATGATCTGAACGTTTGAAGAAATAAAGCTACCATTAGCAAGTAAGTGAGCCCTCTTAACAGATTTGTTTTTGCTCACTAACCACCTTGGCAAGTAAGCAGGTATGATGTAGAGGGGTTAGGGCCGAATTGCACCCACTGTTCGATGCCTGCCACATAGTTGATGTCCAATTGATGTCACATCCGCTGTTGCAAGTCACCATTTCTGCCGGTGGTACACCTCTCTTGCAGCTGGGGCAAAGACTCAAGTGTATGCTCATGTCGGTAATTTTTAATGATATATCAATATAGAAGCTCAGAGATTAACAGATTATACAGAGAGAGGTGTTGCAACATTTTGAAAATATGAGCCTTTGTGGATAAAACTCAATTGTATTTACTCATGATTTTGACTGAGGCAAGAATAAGAGTGAGGAAGAAAAAGGAAAAAGAGGCCGATTAAGATCATTTACACAATCAAAAAATATACACACATATGTATGCACACTATGGCTGATTCAGAGGATTCTCACACCTGCTGTGGCTTCAGGAAAACATATGATATCAACCCACACGTTTTAGCACAGTGAATCCTCTTTACACAGAGAAAACAATAAACACAACTCTGTCCAAATGTTGTATGTGGGTGTTAGTGTTTGTCACAGCAGTGGCAGCATTTGTGAAGGAGAACTTAAAGTAATGATGGCCTCTTTCTGTCGGCTTTCTGAACAGTCCAAAAATCTAATACTTTCATAATTTTCATAGCTAGCGTAGGGCTTTTCCATAATGCAGAGCCAAATCGGCTATGAAGCTTCAGCACCACCATGATGTTCAATAAAGATTTGAGTTGATGTACTGAGACTGAGAGAGATGAGACTGAGATTTTAAATACAGGGTCTGGCTTGAAAAGTGAGTCAGTCCTTATGGCCTGTATTTGTATAGTGCTTTACTAGTCCCTAAGGACCCCAAAGCGCTTTACATATCCAGTCATCCACCCATTCACACACTGGTGATGGCAGCTACATTGTAGCCACAGCCACCCTGGGGCGCACTGACAGAGGCGAGGAAGCCAGACACGGGCGCCACCGGGCCCTCTGACCACCACCAGTAGGCAACGGGTGAAGTGTCTTGCCCAAGGACACAAGACCGAGACTGTCGGAGCCGGGGTTCAAACCGGCAACCTCCTGATTACAAGGCGAACTCCCAACTCTTGAGCCACGATCGCCCCTTCCTTATAGCCTTTCATGTTAAAATGTATATGCTATGCATACTTTATATACAGCAAGTACAGTGTCACATTTAGTAGATGTCTGTGTGCAACACGCAGTATATGATCTGGTGGGTTAACTATGAGTCTGTGGAGAAAAAGCAACTAAGAAATGTGTTGCTTTGCTACTTCATATAATGATATGACAATAAGCTATTTAGTGCATGTTACCTATTCTAACTGACCAGTGGCAGTAAATAGCTGTGGTGACTGATTCCTGATAGTTTGGTGAAAGTTGTAATGTTTAAACAAGTGGTACAAATTACCACAGACATTGCTTAAGTTGGAGGATTAAACCAGCTTATAACATTCGTGACACAACCAAACCGCTAGACTCCGTCCAGTCATTAACAACTTGATACCACTACCTTTTGTTACATAATGCCTTTGGGCTGCAAGTTTGTGGACTATGTCCTAAATCACTGATGGTAACTTCTTAGCGCTTAGAGCTGTTCGCACTAAAGTAAAAATACCATCACTTATGCGGATACCCCTTTGGCGCCAGCTGCAAGGCTGGAGCTGAACAAAAACTCCCTGATAACGACTGTGTTGAGTCTGTTCCTTCCCATTCTATGCAAGGCCACCTGGGTTGGCTGGAAGACTGTTTACTTAGCCTGGTGGGGCGAAGGACACTGTCTCAACTGAACTATGGACACGCACACACACATACATATACTGATAAGCACTCACTGACGCATCACCCTCCCTACCCCGGATCCAACGCCACCTCCAACGCTTACCTCCCCCATGATGTGGACATCAGGTCAGCTGGAGGCGCAGTCGAAGATTGCAGCGGTCCCAGATCAGATGTACACACTGGAACTCTTTCCCATGTTGCTGTCTGTGTTTATTGTGCTGTGATGTGTTGATATCTGTGCATTCCTGTATTATCCTTTTATGTTACACACCTGTCTCCCCAATGTGATGTTTGTGTATTGTATGTACGGTCGGCAAGGTCTGTCATCTCGGTTGTGGGCAAAAGACTTGCAACTGACAAATAAAGGCTATCTCATCTCATCATCTCAGTCCATACTCTCTGAACAGTAAAATGAGATTAGATGAGATAGCTTTAATTTCACATCCTTGTAGTTTTTGCATCCATGCATTGTTTCAGAAAGCAGCACACAGCCTGTTAATAGCTAGCATTGGACTTCAAAACAAGTGGTCCATCTACAGGACCCACGACCCCTATACAAGTCTGTTTAGGCTGTCTGCTAAAAAAGTCCTAACCTCTGATCTTATGAATTTTACCCAGCAGATAATGATTTTACACGTCTGGACAGTAGGCCGCAAGGAAGTGTTGTATTTAAAAGGCCAGAGTAACCTGTAAAAGGTATTTGCACTATTAAAGATGAATACCTAGATATTTTCCTTTACTGTTTCACAAAGGGTTAAAAAGTGTCCACAATTTAGACTTTAATTGCAGGAAATGTTATTAAAGCAATTTGGCAAGTGCAAAGCAAAATCAAAGGACAATAACGGTTAATAATAATGCATTCATGTTATAATAATAATCATCAGTTATTTTTATCTAATTAACCTACCCTGAGATAATGCTGATTTTGTTCTTCTCTTTGTGAGTGGAGATTTTGATTTATCTTTCATTTAAAGAATATCCTTTATCATTAGCAAACAGGGAAAAGCTGTTTTAGCACTCTGATAATTTTTAATACAGTCCTTTTTCTTCCTCTCAGCTGTGATGACAGAGGGTATCCAGGGGGATAACTAACCATACATGCATTGTTACATCCCTCTGCAGCCCCTAATCATCTCAATGTGTTCAGCTGGTGCGAATTGGCCACACCTAGTCAGGTGTGGATAAGATAAGATAAGATAAGATAACCTTTATTAGTCCCACACGTGGGAAATTTGTTTTGTCACAGCAGGAAGTGGACAGCATACCAGCATACCTGAGGCAATCTTCCCGGGAGCCCACTTGTCTTTGCCTTGGTCGCACCAGCCATTTTAGCCAACCTGGTATTCCATTTTAAGATAAAACCTCTTCTCACTAACACTCTGGTATTCACCTCTTTTTTTTTATGTTGCGGCTTTTGAGCCGGGTCGTAACATAAATGGGGGCTCGTCCGGGATCGCTTGGACATTTTTGTGGAGACTGGATATCAGGTTTTTTTTATTGCTTTTAAGTGGGTGAGTGAAGGTGTTCACTGTGATTGAGCAACGTCCCTTTAGTAAGTGTGTTTCAGCTGGGTGGCTGTGCTGCCCTTCCAACAACGTATTTGTTGTTTTGCTTTATTGTTTTAATTTGTTGTGTTTGGTGGTTATCCTGGGTGTGGGTACGCTTCAGGGTTTGGTGCGGGACTGTACCCCGGGTCTGCTGCCTGCCCTTGAGTTTGCGTTTCAAGTTGCCTCAAGCCCAGTACATCACTGAAGACTAAATAGGTAAAGTTTTATTGTTTTTAGCATTTTAGGTTGGGAGTTGCTCAAAGTGAATCAGTGGCACCAAACTTGGCAGGGGATTAAGACATTTGTTAACTATGGTCTCATGGGTGAGGCAGGTAGGCTGTTTTTAAGTTGGCATAGTGTGTACATCATGTGTGTGCATCTAATATGTCAGTGTTGATGGATGTTAATGACATCCTCATGAGGTGAGTGTTTTGTGCTGTGACCTTTAGTGTTGTGGGGAATATGGCTATTTTTGTTGGATCATTTGTGAGTGTTGTTGGCCAGGTGAAGGTAATAACACTGAGGGGTGCTGAGCCTAGTATGCTTGCTTTACAGAACCTTGTGCATTAAAGTAACCTATTGTGGTATAAGGCCATTTGTATGTGACCATTTGTGTTGTGGAGACAACAGATCACTTGGTTGTGGTTATTTGTTGCTACTTTTGGTTTTGTGTTGTAGCAGGTCAAGTAATCATTTTGAGTTTGACTGTTGTACTCTTTTGTGTTGGTTCAAGGTTCAAGGTTCTTTATTTGTCACATGCATAGTTATACAAGTATAACACACAGTGAAATGTAGCCTGACACGCTCCTCGACATGTGCAAAAA
>NW_005187734.1:21509-30724 GCF_000239375.1 Pundamilia nyererei
GGATGGGACGGGTCCTTCAGTATCTGCGCTGCTCTAGTCCGGCATCTCCTGGTGTAGGTGTCCTGAAGCGGAGGTCATATGTTACTTTGTCTTAAGTGTGGCAACTTCAAATCCTCATGCAGGGGCATCCATGCTTAAAGATGCTAATTATAATGTGAACACTGTGCTTCTGCTAGCTTTTACTTTTATTTCAGGTTTGTGGGTCAAGGACCTGGAGGCTTCAGAGGGGCTTTTAATAAATTTAGGGGTCCTAGAGGAACCCTTTTTAGGGAGGAGGTGTTACCTACCTCTGCAGCCCCTAATCATCTCAATGTGTTCAGCTGGTGCTAATTGGCCACACCTAGTCAGGTGTGGATAAAAGCATACCCGAGGCAATCTTCCTGGGAGCCAGGGCTGGACTGGGACAAAAAATCAGCCCGGGCATTTTGACTAGAGAGCAGCCCACCAGGTATTATAGGAAAAACCATAAAGCCTTTGAATGAAAACAAACACTGTTGTCACAGTGATGTACGCTGTCTTGTTGGTATATATTGTTGAGGTTTAAATTTATCATCTCAAATGTTTATATGCTGATTATATTGCGTCGTATGAGAAAGGCCTAACTCTGAGTACACTCTGTGCCAAAAAGTGCTGTCAGGAAACTGCATGCTTTTGCAGAGCGTGCTTTTGCAGCTAGAATGAAGTGAAAGTGAAACCAACTAGGCTGTTTGATCGAAACTTAAAGGGTGGTGTGAAGTGAGAGCAAGTATATAAATAACTAGGCTTCCATTTGTGCTTCAGACCTGGGGTTGTGTGTTTTGTGTTCAGGTCTCCACATTCTGGAATATGTAAATTAAAGATCATTTTTAAAGTAAAAGACCACTTTTGAGCCATGTTTTCTTGGCCCTAAAGAATCCGAAAGAACCGTTTTTAATACTTGGTGCCAGTGACCTGGGATTCTTGTGCGGCTTAGGGGACTAATTTGGACCTTAAGGTACGATCTGATATGAGGTGGACAACAGACCGGTCTAAAAGAGTATAGGTAAGCGCAAGCCTGTTGAAAATTGTGCACATTGGATGAATTCTAAATTAGTTGTCCACTGAATTGATGATTGTTACCATTAAAGTGGCTCAGTAGAGGAAATTAAACTAAATTATAAAATCAGTTAAGTAGATTTCAGGTGACATGTCCATGATAATTTTGGGTAATTTGGGATAAATAAAAGTAAAGTTTGGGGATATTTGATGAAAGCTCATGGTTGTTAATATTGTGGTGGATTGTTTTTTAATTGTTGCGACGTATGTTTGAAGTTGGTGTGTTATGTGTGTGTGTTGTGTCAGCCAAGAAAAGAGTTTCGGTTTGTCATGTTTCGGCTGTGTACAGGCAGGAGAAGGACCCAAACGCAAAACTCACGACAACGAAATTAAACTCAAAAGGCTGCTTTATTGCAGAATGGCATGGAAAACTAAACTGGGACATGGATAAACTGACACGCAAGGAAACACAGCCATGAGGGAGACTACGACACTGACAAAGAGAAACACAGGGCTTAAATACACAGAAATAGACAAATACACCGGACCTTCAAAGTAAAACAGGAAACACACTGAGTGAACTCTAAACATGCAAACTTAACAGCAACTGAGAAGACAGAACTTAGGGACCAGAAACATGGTACAAAAAGGTCACAGTAGACACAACATTGAACACAGGGAAGCCATATTACAAAGCCAAAGAACTAAACCTATGATAACCATAACTGAAATCTAGGGAAACAAGAAACAGCACAACAAAGGACTCAAAACATAATCCATAATATAAAAACACGAGATCTCTTCAAAATAAAACAGGAAACATGAGAGGCAGACATGACAACATAAGACACACAGACATGAAACACACGAAGGGCAAGGGAGACTTCACAGGGGTTGAAAACACAAGGGGGAGCTAATAAGCAAATGAACATAGGAAACCTAATAAGCTTAAACATACACTATAAACATCAAAAGAACTAAAACTCAAAACACTGGGTCACAAGACCCAGGATCGTGACAAGGTTAGGGTATTTGGTTAAGGGATTTTATCCCTGTATTGATTAGCAGAGTTGGACTCTCATCAGATAATAAACGGGCGGTTATAGTCCACAGTGATGCTTTTAAAATGATTTCAATTAATCTAGGACAGGAGTTAGGCTCCGAGGAGCGCAGGTGCTCAGCGTTTGACAGCGACTCCTGGTGGCGGATATGTCACCAGGCCTGGCATTTGGGTGGTACCCGCGGGACTTCGAGCACCCGTTAAAAACCAAGTGGTCAGGGGCGACTTTTTTACTGCGCTGTTTGAGTGAAGAGTTAGACTCGGCCGTGACCATTTCAACGTGACTGACAGGTGAGCTTTAAGTAAAGCTGTAAGGCGGAAGTGGGATACTTAGACGCTGGAGGTGGAGCTTCCTGTCGTGGTTATAAATGAATTAGGGCCTAGAAATTTGACTGCTATCGGTGAGGGCGTTCCTGAAGCAGGTTGATGGACCAGCAAGGTTGAACCTGGGCTTAGAGGCTTTTAAATTAATCAAGGAAAAAGTTAGGTGTACCAGTACTGAGGTTTGGAAACTGTGATATGGAAATGGTGAATAATACCAGTTTTGAAGAGGTGATATGGTAATGGAAATAATTTATCTTGGCAGTTACTGGCAGTCTTTTGTGATATAGGTGTGAATGTATAAGTGAAGTGTAAAATTGTTATTTGGATGAATGATTAAAGGTGCACATTGTGTTGAGAGAAAAAGGGCATGGTGTGTGTGTGTGTGAGACAATTAATTTTATTTCATTTTTTTTAAGGAAGCTCATTGCAAAATGCGGATGAAAGTATTGCGTGAATGATGCTACAAAACTGAGCTGAAAGAATGGTGATATGTGTGGAAAACTGTTACTTGTGCCAAAAGAGTTCTGCTGAGCACGCTGAAGATTTTGATGTGAATGCTGGCAAATTAAAGAGCTTAGTATATTTAAGGGTGCATTGTTTTTAGATCAAGACTTAGCAGAATTACAGAGGGTTTATAGACTGTAAATACAAAAAAATAAGATTTCGATTAGTCTGTAGGAACAGGAAAGAGAGAAACAGAAAATATGAGTCTGTGTGGCTGTGTGTGTGACAGGAAGCACTGGACACTGATTTTCAGATTTGCCATGCTTGGAGTAATCATTAAAGAAAAGACTGAAAAGATCGAGAGAGAAGCAATGGAGAGAAGAAACAGCTGATTTGGGCCTGTGTTGATCTGCGAGGCCCCACAGGAAACTGTGAGAACAGTAAGAGGTGAACCTGGACATTATATAGTGAATGCATATGGGAAAATTGAATTGAAGGCTGAACTTATGCAGGTTTAGAAATGAGAGAAACTAACTAACAATTAGATTAATGAGTAGAAAACACACATATACAAATGGTTACATGTGAAATTATTTTTGGGGAGAAGCAGGATTGAGATAGTTTGAATCCACACCTCAGTGCAAAGAGGCAGAGTTAAACCTGATGATAAAATACATATGCAATGAAGAAGCAGCTTAAACTCCATTAACATGACCACATAACATGAACGCAAGGAGGAACACGCTTACATTTATCAAGGTGAACACATGACATAAGTTGGTATTTCTGGCCGGAGAGAGAGAAGTGGGTCGTTTAACCCTTTAAGACCTACCATAGAACCAAGTCTGCCAGAGCTTACATTATATTTTTACATGCTGTAGTGCCATTTTTGGGAGCATTTCAAGTTGCTATACATCAATACAACCATTATAGCTCAAATTATAATAATATGTATGCATATTGACCAGTAATTACATAAATTGCAAAAAAAGTGCAATAAACTACAAAAAAATGTAAAATCGTTTTTGTTTTTTTAACATATATTTCTAGTTAGAGAATTTTAAGAGGCTTATCCCTCAAAACTGTAAATACAAAAAAAGTTGCACAAAATAGTTTCCCACCACAGGAAATTTATTTTGAGTGTCTTCATAGTTTTTTTTTTTTTTTAAATACACCAATTCTTATATACTGCAGGAAAAACGAAAATAAATATTATGATGCAAATTTGCAAAAAGCAGCATATGCATCAAAATAAACTATTTCCAGCAGTGCAATATGAGTCCTAAGCATCGCAGAAACGACACAGAAAGTCATAAAGTCAAACATGAGGCCCTGATGGTAAAAAACGACATTTTCGCAAAAATGACGTCACTTCCGGTTTCAGGCAGGTCATGGCGGACGTCTATTCCAACATAGGAAGTGTTACAAGCAGCTGATCGGATCGGCAAAGTGTGTTTCTGGAATATTGTTTTTGTTGCTGCAAGTGCTTTTTATGCAGTTTTTGCAAAGCTATATGTGGAAGGAAACCGTGACCGAGGACAAGCTGATGGCATAAGATGTAAGTACAACTCCTCTGGTTTCATATGCAAAAAAAATTATTGCGCTAGCTTTACGTGGTTGCAGTGCTACCGGGATTTAAAAGTAGTTGCGCAAAACGGAGCGTGCCCGCTCTGACCGGTTTTAAAGGGTTAAGGCCAGTTTGGGCGGTTTCCCACCATAATCCTGTGATGAGCTCGTTTGGACAACATATCAAAGGTGTACATCGCCTCCACCGATGACATTTGGCAAATCTCACTTGTCAATAAGTGGATTTAGTTGTTCAGTTCTTATCTATTGTTTACTACATTAAGACTCTTCACTCAAACTGTTAGCCCATGGGTTCATACTAGAGACTAGATCTATGTAAATTCATCCACACATATGTGCGATACACTGACAGTCATTAACCTTCTCAGGTTTCTGCGCTCACTGAATGAAGCCACTTTGCACTCGTCAGCATAGTTTTGTTCTTCCCCATATGAACTATTTAAGGTATGTAACACCTTAATTTTTTTTATTGCAAACGGTTTGCATGTTTTTTTTAAGTAACGATAACTAATTGGATTTTACGGTGTAGGGTAAAGGACGCTATTAAAGTCATCTCCTACTTTGATGTTGTAATTGTTATGATTAGGCAAAGTAGTGAACAGCTTAGTGAAAAAAATCCTCATTATCCCAACATGGAGCAGTTAGAACAACACTGTTGAGGCAACTGTTGTTGTATTTGGCGCTGTGTAAATAAATTGAATTGAATCATTGAGCGTATACTGATTGTAAAATAAAAGGAGTTGAGAACAAGTGACCCCAAACGATTACATAACACCTTGCTGGATCTGAAATTCTTTCCTCTGACTGAAAAGTCACATCTTTTTGTAGCAGCACCCCTGGCTTTAGCAGTAAAATTTGAATAGAAAACCTCACCAACCTGCTTTTGTTTGAGTAAAAAAGTGATACTGTGATTTTTGCTTTATCTGTCTATATTCAATATTCACTACCATTCACCCAAAACAAAGGGGGGACCTCCTAAACACTTAGCTTCTCCTTGAACTATATTGTGAACATGAGTGAATGAACTAAAAACACAAAAGTTGCTTATGGAGTGAAACACATAATATCCTTATATCAAATGTCCCAAATCTTCAGAGAGACCATCATCCGCTGGAGCTTGAGTTGCTTTCTTATTTGGCTTGCCCATGTCAACGGGTAAGGCTACGTGGTGTAGGAATATATTTAAAATTAGTTTCTGAACAATTCTGAAAGAGCGCTCCTGGTTTGCGGCGTACTCCGCAATTCCTCAAACTATAAGCTGATGTCACCATAATTCACAGGTTTGTCGGTTTGCTTCTTATAGCAAATGCCATTAAATTGATGTTATTGTTTGTGTGAGATCTGTCATACTGAAGAACAAAGCCACTGATGGGAAATCTGATGGCAGCTTTGTACATTTATAATTAAACACATTTTAACAAGCTCTCCAACACCACTGGCTGAAATACAGCCCCAAACCACGATAGAGCCTCCAGGATGTTTTACAGATGGCTGTAGACCTCTGTCCTGACCTCCTCTGTACATCCTGCAAATTTGAACCACTAATTTTAAGCACTAATTCTAATTTGGCCTAAAATCTTAGCCAAACTGAAATAAATGCATAAACATTGGGCATTTACATGCCACATTTCTTATGGTATCTTTGGCACTTTTACGAGGCTAAATTCAGAAATGAAAAGAGAGACAAAGTCCAAAGAAAAGTTAAAGTATTGCTGCTGTAAATACTGTTCGAGGGCAGAAAGAAGCCATTTGAAATTGTTTATGTCATGTACAGTGGTCCCTCGTTTATCGCGGGAGTTACGTTCTAAAAATAACCTGCCATAGGTGAAATCCGCAAAGTAGCCAACTTTATTTTTTACAATTATTACAGATGTTTTAAGGCTGTAAAACCCCTCGAACACTCGTGTATTTAATGCACCTCAAACGCCGATCTTTCTTCCAGATAATGAGCAAATAAAACACTTAATGAATAATGCTAAAAAGTTAAATCATTTTCATTCAATAATAATCATTTAAACTGACTGATTCTTATATAGTGAATTTCTGCTCTATAAAAATCATTTATACTACTTTATTCTCATTCTCACAAACATTTTTGCTTTCTATCAACATTCACACTCGGATGAACACATCAGGATTTGGCATTGTGCCCAAGGATATTTTGGCATGCAGACTGTATCAGCCAGCAATCAAAGCACAGATGACCTGCTCTACTTTCTGAGCTAGATCCAGCACATTTACACTTCATCACTTCACAAACAGTAATTTATGATTTACTTAGCCTGAGAAAAAGATCCAAAGTAAATGTGATAATAGTTGCAAGTTTATCCTTATTTGTAACTGGAGGATGTGGAATGTTCCACTGACGCCAGTTGGATACAGACCGGTGTTTTATTTCGTTTTGCAGAGAGTCCCATAATAAGACCAAAGCATATGTGCTGTACTGTGTTAATGTACAGCAGCATTAAGCTTGACGAAAACGGCTGCCAGGATTACAGTTTTTTACAGATGCTAGGACACATTTCCCAATACTTAGGTCACTTTTGCAAAACTCCTCACACAGTGAGCACAACAGAAGTCTATGTGGGCTAAACTGAGGACCAGTTATCATTGTTTTGGCACAAAATGCATTCAATGACTACATCTCTCAAATTTCATGAATTATCTTCTCACTCAGACACAACAACTGCCAAAAAGCTTTGTACATACAGGACATTTTGCATGTGCTTACATACTGTTTTCAAAACTGTTAAACTTATGGCCAAAACAACATCTACACAGGTGTTACTCCTTCAATTTTTCAACTCCTTCAATTCTGGCAGCCAGAAGATTCTTTCCTAGGTGTGTTGCCCTAGATGACATAAGATGTGATGTGGATGAGAACCTGTGGCCAAATGGAGGAGACCGAGTAGATTAGCATTACTATTGTATGTGTATCAGTGGATGGTGTGTATACAAATTCTTGTATTTTGGGATTTCTTAGTGCAAAAAACTAAAAATACATAAACAAATATTAACGAATTCTGCATGATGTCTGATTCATTCCAGTAACATATATTGAAATTATAAACAGAGATGTGTCCTTGTTTTACACAAGAAAACACTGTAATGCTACATGTTGTTAGTGTTTTTTAGGTCATTGTTTTGTGGGTGACAAAGTGTGTTTGTCGGCTGTCAACCTTTGCTAGTGTTCTGGAAGAATGAGTTTATTTGAGACCTGAATGAAGTGTTTTGGTAGCTGTAGTGCATTTTGAATGTGGAATGAACTGCTTTGCCAAGCTAACGGTCAGTTAGGAGGATTGTGTGAAGAGTTTTGCAAAAGTGACCTAAGTATTGAGAAATGTGTCCTAGCGGCTGTAAAAACTGTAACTTTTGGAGTGAAACTGTGGAACAGTTTACATGTGGACCTACAGCAATGTTCACCTGTTATTCAGTTTTAAAAGAACTTTTTGAAACTTGCTTTTGGAAGAATATTATGAAGTTATGCTAATTTGTATCTGAATTATAGCCGTCATGGTATCTATACTTTCTCCTCTCTTTTTTTAGTTTTTGTGGGGCAAGTTTATACAATAATAACATAGTAAATCAACAGTGTTGAGCATTTGGTAGGGACCAATAAAGATGTATATATTACTTCTTATTGCATTTTGGACTTAATGACTGAGTGTTTATCTTATGTTATAGAGACTTTGTTTATCTTGTCTGACCACATGTGTATGTGTATGTTTTGGGTTCATCCTCATCATCAATTTCCTTATCTTATATTATTACAGGACAGGTGTTTGAAGCACTCTATGAGTCATAAAGATCTAAACACTAAAAAATGTTTTCCTTTGCATGTCTTTTGATGTCTCAATTTAAAAAAAAAAATCCTTAAAAACGTATATATTGCAATATATATTTCTGACAGAAGTATCAGAAAAAACAAAAACACCCCCTGCAGGGCTAACAATCAGAGCTTTGGGAAACAGCACCTCCCACATGTGATCAGGAATTATTTATGAACTTTAATGACGAGCATGTGTTACTCTTCCCTGAGGCACTGGGGCTTTTCTTTTTGTCGCTGTTTTTGAGGGTGTGTGTGTGCGTGTTTGTGTGTGTGCGTGTTACAAGTAACGCCGTTACTAACTGCGTTACGTTTTTCAGTAACAAGTAATCTAACTAATTACTATTTCTATCGTTACAATGCCGTTACCGTTACTAACAAGAAAATGCAGTCGTGTTACTATTTTTCAACAAACAGACGGTTGAAGCTGTGTCAGTTTACCGCATCTTATATCAGCTGCAGGAAGTAGCTGCAAGTAACCTGGGCGCTGCAGCTTTAAGCAGCTGCACGCTCCCGCGGACAGTGATCACTTTCTGCCAGATGATCAGTTTTTGGCAAAACACCTGGAGCTCAGGGGGCAAAACAATCGCACGAGTGCTGCTGTTTGACTGAGGAAGAATAAAGTAGTCGTGGTAAGCCAATCACATGACCACTTCAAGATGACAAAGCAACAAGTTTTTAAATTGAGTTGATAGGCCACGCAAAACCAGAGTCATGATAAACAATATGTACGCGGCGTTTTTTCCTGAATAGTTTCGTCATGTTTACTGTCTAAGCACAGCGCTGCGAGCACTCTCTGATTATGACCAAGAAAACAAAACAACAAACAACCCGTTCGTGTTGGTGGAAAAATGCACCATGTCGACCAATCAAAAAATGATATAGCAACATGACATTTAGTTGTTTAGGAAGAGGGGGAAGATTTAGGAGTGACCGCGAGAGAGAGAGAGAGAGAGAGAG
>NW_005187734.1:30838-43522 GCF_000239375.1 Pundamilia nyererei
TGTGTGTCAGAACAATGAGGCAACTGCTGTCTCCAGGTAGAAACAGCAGTGACACACCTACTGCTGTCAGACCTGCAGGTATCAGGCTGTGATGTTTCCTTTATAGTGGACAGAAATATTTGGAGTGGCACAAATAATTTGTGGCATCTTATTGAAGAACAGCTGATTGTTCTGTAAACAGTTTGAAATGGCTGCAAATAACTTTGTTTGCAAAACTTGTGCATATGATTTTAAAAATGACAATTTATATTTGCATTGAAAGTTATGAAATATGATTCATTAAACATGTTTGTGGTTGTTACGGTGAAAATATCACCTTTTCTACTCTGATTTTATGTTTTTTGTCTGATTTTAGATCAATTGTGTTAATACAGTATGTCAAAATGAAAACATGACTGTAAATTCAGACACATGACACACAGGCTGAGCTGAAAAGAATGAGACCAAACAAAGTAAATAGTTTTTAAAGGTGAAATGTGGAGGAAACATCAAATGGCCAATTATACCCTGGAACCCAGAGGGTTAAACTTTTTTTTAAAGTAACACAATAGTTACTTTTCAAGTAATTAATTACTTTTAGAATCTTGCAACTCAATTACTAATTCAGTTACTTTTTTGAAGAAGTAACTAGTAACTATAATTAATTACTTTTTCAAAGTTACTTGCCCAACACTGGTCATTTTTGGCGAAGGGGATCACCTATGAAATGATAAAACATGATTATGACCCTCAATGTCTTGATTCTGAAGGTGCGGGCCCAAATTTAAACACCTATGAGTTGTCTTTGCTGTCCTCCATGTGTGGTCGGTCTCTGGCCATTTGCCTCAATTGTGCATGCTCCAGTTTTCAATTCCTCTGGCATGCTATGCAGTTCTTTTTGGATTGCATGGTCAGACATGCTATATAAGGAGATACTTTTCAGGCTAGGTTTTTTCTTAGAAGGAATGGCCATCCTGTCAGCTATTTGTCACAGGCCCACAGAGAAGTGATTTCACACCACGTCCCATGTCCGACTGACCCCGTCAGTCAGCATGCCGGTAACCATTAATCCCACTTTAATGTCCAACTGAGCGTGAAGGAATTTGGAAAACAAAAATCTCCTTGAGAGGATGATGGCAGCCTTCAACCTCCACCACTGACACACACACACACACACACACACACACACACACACACACACACACACACACAGAAGGGAAAGACAAGTGACAGAAAAAGTCACACTTAGTGTCTTTTCTCTCCATTTTTCTTTCCCTCTCCTCCTGTTGGCCCTCATTTCCCCTTTCCTATCTCCCGCTCCTGTCTGTTTCAATTGTAATAACTTAAAAGTAAAAATACATAAATACATAATGAAGATCGAACAAACTATGGCAATCAAGTGGACTAGTTGGCAAAAGCCGTAATGATCCACTTGTGAAAGTAAATCTGTTGGGCATTCTGCTTGGCCTTCAGACAATAATTCTGATTGCTACAGTGTCAGACAGGACAGGTAAAAAAAAAGGCACACTTCCACTAAGATGTTGTTTCCACCACACCCCTTCACCTCCCACCACAGAGCCAGACATGAACAAATCTTCTCTATGGTTTTCCTCTTGTCCTCCTGTCAGCCAGCTGCATATTCAGCATCTTCTTGTCCAATATAATATCCACTATCCTTCCTCTGCACTTGTCCAAACCATCTTAGCATTGTCTCGCTAACTTTCCGTCCAAGCTGCTCAATGTAAGCTGTCCCTGTGATATAATCATTTATAATCTGTCTAACCCTCACCACACCACCTTCACTTTTTTCATATCTATTCTTAAGAACACTAATTTGCTGCAAATTCTTTCCAGTTCGATCTCTCTGTATAGCGACTCAGTGCAGGTCATTTTCTTCTTTCTTTGTGTCCCCCCAGAAACACTCTCTACCACTTCATCCAAGTCACTCAGAAATCCTCTTTGTCCTCTCACTGATATCCACCCTGTGGGGCATACGCACTGACAACATTCAACCATCGCCAGTCATAGTCCCGACATTCGAACCTCTCCAGACTCTGGGCCGATTTTTTGTCCCAGTCCAGCCCTGGGTGTATCCATATAAATGGCCCACCCTGTACTCATGACTCATGGACTTCAAAGTCTTTTTCAGCCGCTCCATCAGCCAGAGGGTGGTAGGTGCTGGTCCGAACAGATTTAATGCCTGGTTGGTAATTTGTAGAGAGAGATATGAACGATGTGCCCTGGATTATAAGGCACTGGATTATAAGGCACTGGATTATAAGGAGCATTAAGCGAAACCAAACAGTCAAATATGTCAAACTTTACTCAACTCATACTTCTTGCTTCCTCCACTTCTGTACCAATGGTTCATTACTGTTGAATTCTCTCCAGCTGCTCTATTCCCATGTTGTTGCAGTATGTGAATGACTAACCTCGTATTGTGGATGGATTATCTCAGTTTTTCTCCTGCCTGAAGTTTGGTCTGTTTACAGCATCCTGCCATCCAATTGCATTTGTCCTTAACCATCGGGAACCCTCATGTTAACTTTCATCGAGTGGAAAAAGTTAGCGTTCATCCTTCAGCTTCACTGTGTTTATCAGATTCAGAACACTTTATTTATCCCCAAGGGGCATTTAAGAGACTGACTTTGCCGACCGTACACAAACATCACATTGGGGAAACAGGTCAGGCTGGGTAGCTGGCCGGTCAGCCGCACAAGCATGGAACGACCCGGAACCGAACAACAATGGAAAATGCACAACATGAGGAAAGACGAGGAGAAAAAACGAACTCCCCCCAGACTGAGCTCCAACAGCTATGTTATTTTATGCTAACATAGCTGTGTCGCTAGCGGTCACGTAGCACATCATTATATACCAGCTAGCCCAACTTCAGTAACCCTACAAACGTCACTGCTGTTTAGTTTTCTGTCTTCATTTATGTTGGAAGTGATAGCAGAGCTGTACGTTTTAATTTTTTCAGAAATCTCTCAGTCAGAACATGCTATATCATGCTTAGGTGGAAACTAGCAAGCTAACTCTCTGCTAACTTCTAACTCTGTTATATTTAATAAATTCTGTTTTCGTGGATGCCTGGATGTTAAACGTAATTGTTACACCTGGTAAAGCACTAACACTCATCATTTTATTGAAGATGACATAATTTAGAGAGTTCTTAACTCTCAGTGATGCCGCAGTGTTTGTCTGACTTTGGGAGCTGAAGTGGAGTTTGGACCCAGATCACTCCACGAGGTTCCTGACTACGGTAGCCGTAATGCTCCAACAATCCATCAATCGGTGCGGCTTCGTAGCTTACCAAAGTCGTACTTAACCATTTATTGACAGATTTTTGAGTGGCGTGTACCACATAAAATCGGTTCGAGGTCAGTAAGCACAACAGGAATGCATACATATTCATACACTTTCGATTTTTGAGAAAATTTAAGGATTTTAGGTGCACCTTATAGTGCGTAAAATACGGTACAATGTCATATTATTGTCATATTGTTATCCTAATAACAAACCGTGGGTAACACAGGAAGTCAAAGCTGTCCTCAACATGAAGAAGAAGGCTTTCAGGAGCAAAGTGAAGGAGGAGATGAAAGCAGCACAGCGGGAGGTGAAACGCTGCCTGAGGGAAGCAAAGGACACCTACAGGAGGAAGGTGGAGCAAAAGTTGGAGAGGAACAACATGAGGGAGGTCTGGAATGGTGTGAAAACCATCACAGGCCACAACACCAAGAAAAGCACAGTGGGGGGGACTGTGGAGAAGGCAAACGAACTCAACAACTTCTTCAACAGGTTTGACCAGCCCACAACCCCCCCACCCTCACCTTCACTACAGAGTCCTCTCCCCACTCTCCTGCCTCCCTCCCTTCCCCCCCTTCCTGACACCATGACACCCCCCTCCTCCAATCCCTCTCTCAGCAGCAAGACATCTCCCCCCCTCCCCTCCTCCCAAACATCTCCCAGTGTCACAGTGGATCAGGTCAGGAGGCAACTGAGGAAGCTTCGCCCCAGAAAGGCAGCAGGCCCAGACAAGGTGTGTCCTAGGATGCTTAAGGCGTGTGCTGCTGAACTCTAGGGAGCCGCTACAACGAGTCTTCAACCTCAGTCTGCGACTGGGGAGAGTGCCCGCCCTATGGAAGACATCCTGCATCGTCCCGGTCCCCAAAAAGAACAGGCCCAATGAGCTGAATGACTTCCGACCGGTGGCACTGACGTCACATCTTATGAAGACTCTAGAGCGGCTCTTCCTCAACCTCCTCAGACCACAGGTACAACATGCCCAGGACCCACTACAGTTTGCATACAAGGCGGGTGTCGGAGTGGAGGATGCCATCCTGTACCTCCTACACAGAGCCCACTCACACCTGGATGGGGGAAAAGGCACGGTCAGGATACTGTTTCTTGACTTTTCCAGTGCCTTTAATACCATCCGGCCCTGTATGCTTCAGGAAAAACTGAACAGGATGGAGGTGGACCCCTGCCTGGTCGCTTGGATCTCCGACTACCTCACCGACAGACCACAGTACGTCAGGGTGAAGGACATCACGTCTGACACTGTGGTCAGCAGCACAGGAGCACCACAGGGAACTGTGCTGTCCCCTCTTCTCTTCACCCTGTACACCTCTGACTTCTGCTACAACTCTAAATTATGCCATATTCAGAAGTTTGCAGATGACACGGCCATCATGGGGTGTATTTGGGATGATCAGGAAGAGGAGTACAGGAGTCTGGTGAGGAACTTTGTCGCATGGAGTCACACAAACCACCTGCAACTCAACACCTCAAAGACTAAGGAACTGGTTGTGGACTTCGGGAGGTCCAGAGAAGGTCCACTGCCGGTTCAGATAGAGGGGGAGGAGGTGGAGGTGGTCAACAAGTACAAGTACCTCGGGCTGTGGGTGGACAATAAACTGGACTGGTCATGCAACACAGAGCACCTGTATAAAAAAGCCCAAAGCCGACTGTACTTCCTCAGGAGGCTGAGGTCTTTTAACATCTGCAGGAAGCTCCTGAGGATGTTTTACCAGTCGGTGGTTGCTGGAGTACTTTTCTATGCTGTGGTGTGCTGGGGGAGCAGCACAGCAAAGAAGGACTCATCCAGGCTGGAGAAACTGATCAGGAAGGCTAGCTCTGTGGTCGGCATGAAGCTGGACACTCTGGTGACAGTGGCAGAGAAAAGGACATTAAAGAAACTGATGGACATTATGGACAATGCCGGGCATCCTCTGCACACGGACATAAACAATCAGAAGAGTCTGTTCAGTGACAGGTTGCTTCTCCCAAAGACAAGAACTAACAGACTTAAAAACTCCTTTGTCCCACACGCCATAAGACTGTTTAACTCCTCTCTGGAGGGGAGAGGGAGGGGAAACAGGAGGACAAAGGAGGGGGGAACAACTAAGCTGTAGTGCCTCTTCACCTCACTGTACAATACCTTGTGCAATACTTTTTGTAAATAGTCAACAGTGCAATAGACTCAATACTTGAAATGTGCAATTCACTTGTATTTTTATTTTTTTTATTCCTATTTATTCTATTTATCCCCTTCGTATATTTTATTTATATTTGTCTCTGTATTTATATATGTGTGTGTGTGTGTGTGTGTGTGTATATATATATATATATATATAACAATTCTGTAACTGTAACTTCGGTCGTTGCTGTGCTTTTCTTTGGAAGTCGAATTTCCCAGAGGAACCCACCCGAGGGATTAATAAAGTTCTATCTTATCTCTCTTATCTTATCTTATTATCTATGTTACAGATAATCGTAGCATGTTATGTAAAAGATGTTTCTATATCTGCGATTACCACAACTAGATGACTGGAACTGAAACTGTGAACAGGGAAAGAGACTGTGTGAACTGGAAAGAAGAGACTGTAGTCCTTTGTGGACACTACAAAGTCTCACATAATTTGATCTTTATGTCAGGTAGTCAGTAACCCATGAGATGGCAGATAATTACATATATTTCCGGTAGCAGCTACTAGATTATGTCAAATGCTCTTAAGAAATCAAAGGAAGTGATCTTCACTGTGCAGCTTTTATCTAAATGGGAGTATGTGGCGCAGACTTCACTTGAAGGTAGTGATGGTGTGTGGAAGCCAAAAACTGTGGTGGATATAAATTTGTGGAACCAGCACCCCAATGCAGGATGTGTGGATCCTATGAGTCTAACCCAGCAGGCAGAGCAGAGCTTGGATAGATGGGTGAGGGGACTGGTTTTAACAGCCTCTGGTGTCTGGAGGTCTACCCTGCGTATCTCAGTTTTTCCCCTTTACTGTTTCACAAAGGGTTCAAAGGGAATGGGCACAATTTAGAATTTATTTGCAGGATATTTTCTTAAAGCAACTTAGTAAGCAAAAGTGGAAAAGTGGAATCAAATAATAATAATCACAAAGTAATAATCTAATCACCTGAATTATACTTGTATAATTAACAGCTAATGCTGACCTTGTTCTGATCTTTGGTAGAAAGCAGGTTGGAGGTAAGAATGAGCACAACCAGATCTGATGATGCACTTTTCCCTTCTGATTCTTTAATCTAACACGTCAGAAATGAGCAGAGAAAAAAACAAAAAATGCAAACAGAATTTGCAGGTTCACATTTGCCTCTGAACCTGCAGTGGGAACTCATTGTTGCTGACATACAATCATTCAAGCCACACCTTATTATCTACTCTCTAACTGACTTTTTTAAATCCATGACTTAAAACAGGGTTTAAACTTTAATATTACTTAATGACATTTTTTTCTTTTCTATGTTATACTTAATTTGTCAATAATTCCATCACATATGAATGTTCAGTCAAATATGAATATACTATACTTGTATGTTAATAATGTTTTATTCAGCTCATGCAATTCACTGAAGTCAAGGAAAACTGGGTGTGGCAATTGTGCAGACAAGCGATGCACTGAAAATGGAACAGCTTTACACTCTCTCCTTAGTGGGAAAACTACTGTCTTCAAAACTACAATGTGCAGAGACTACACAGTGTGCATTTTACTTTGCCACACTGAACAGGCAGTGAAAAATATTATTTCATTGCAAAAGTTGGAATTTTAAAGTAGAAGGAAGATCTAGGGCAACATTAACTAACCAGCACACAGCATTCATTTGATTTTAAAAAACTGAATGTACTAAGTAAAGGAGCGTCATTTGGTGGCTTGCCTTGTGCATATGTATTTTTAAAACCTTTACTTTCAGGAGAAGAATTAAATTAGTCACGCAAATGTGAATTACGCCGTCTGCACTAAACTGCCACAGTACCACAGACTGTCCAAAATCTAATGCTGAGAAAAAATATGTCTTATGCCTTGTGGTGGTAGTGATAGTTGCTACTAAGAGTTATCAGAAGTTATCAGAACAATCACATAATTGGCACTTTGCATTGATGGCTCAAAGCCTCAGTGCCTCTTCATTCAGTTCTCACGCTGAGTGTTTAGAAGTAAGCCCCACCTTTTGTTCCTCAATAACACCGGGATTTTCACTTTGACAGGAATTAATTGAAATGAGCTTCTTTTTCTCAAGCCACTTTTTTTTCTCAGCAGTGCGCACACAGCGAGCAACCTCTAACAAATATTTATCTCTATTGCACCATTTTTGCCTGAGCTTACACTGGATTGTTTATTTAGTTTGTAGGCCTGCACCATTCTCTCTCTTCTGGATTATTGAGCCACTAATTCACAGTTCAGAGTTCAGGTGTACATTTAACACATTTTTGTGAAAAACTCTAAATATGTCAGCGGTTGCAATGCAGTTATAATTAACATTTATATGATCTGTGCAACTTTGCTTATCATGTCGGTGGTTTTCATGACTGGTGGGCTGTTACGTCGCAATGAATTATGGGACGGCATTTTCTCCTATCCTTTCATAAAGGATGGTTCAGTGTATCCTATGCTAAAGGAAGCAATGATGCTCCTTTCCTTAATCTTTGGAGAATTTTCACAGCTCATATTACTGCCCCCACACAGATATGTCTGGCTGATGTCTCTCAGTTAGAAACCCTCCTAAACAAAGTGAACTATTGGAATGCACCCCAAGTCTTTAAGTAAACATTGAGATGTTAAAGCTGGGCCCTGTGAGATTTCAGTCCTGGCCTTTGTAGTTATGTTGTGGTTGAAAAAAGGAGTCAGCAGTGCAAAACCAGATATAGAGGTCAATATCATATATATTATTTCACGAAACAGAATTTGTGAATATAACCTGCCCTCAAATAATGACATTTTGAAATCTTCCGAAATCCTCATGAACAAAAAGGGTTTGTATTTCAGCAGCTTCCTCTGATTGGTGCTCAGGGTAGCTGACAGTGAGCATTGCCCAGTTGTGGAATGTTTGATAGGGATTCACATAATTTAGCAGTACTTCCTGTCAGCTGGTTTCAGAGAGGTCTGAAATGCCCTTTTGCTCTGATATACACTACCAGTCATAAGTTTGCATACACCTTTTTTTTAATGGTTTTTCTTCATTTTTACAACTTTCTACATTGTAGATACAAACTGAAGACATCAAATGTGTGAAGCCAGATATGTGGAATTATGTGGCAAACAATAAATTGATAAATAACTAATTTTAGATTCCTAAAAAGTAGCCACCCTATGTTTTGTTGACACTGCTGCAAACCCTCGGCCTTCCCTCAATGAGCTTCATGGTGTAGTCACGTGAAATGGTTTAACTTCACCGGTGTGCATGTCAGGGTTTATTTCTGGAATTTCTCTTCTTCATGGGGTTGGGACCATCATTTGTGTTGTGCGGAAGTCGGGTTGGTACACAGCTGACAGCCCTACTTGACAAATGTTAGAATTCATATTATGGCAAGAACCAATCAGCTAAGTAAAGAGAAACAACAGTCCATCATTACTTTAAGAACTGAAGGTCAGTCAGTCCGGAAAATTGCTAAAACTTGTCCCCAAAGTGCAAAAACCATCAAGCACTACGTCAAAACTGTCTCACATGAGGACCGCCCCAGGAAAGGAAGACCAAGAGTCACCTCTGCTGCTGAGGATAACTTCATCTGAGACACCAGCTGAGACACATTAACAGCACCTCAGATCAGAACCCAGATAAATGCCACGTAGAGTTCAAGTAGCAGACACATCTCTACATCAACTGTTCAGAGGAGACTGTGAATCAGGCCTTTATGGTCAAACAGCTGCTAAGAAACCACAACTAAGAAAAGCAACAAGCAGAAGAGATTTGTTTGGGCCAAGAAACACAAGGAGTGGACATTAGACCAGTGGAAATCTCGGCTTTGGTCTGATAAGTCCAAATCTGAGATCTTTGGCTCCTCCCACCATTTCTTTGTGCAGAAATGGTGAACAATGATCTCCACATGCATGGTTCCCAATGTGAAGCATGGAGGAGGAGGTGTGATGGTGTGGGGGGGCTTTGCCGGGGAGACTGTTGGGGATTATTCAAAACTGAAGGCACACTGAACCAACCTGGTTATTACAGCATCCTGCAGCGACATACCATCCCATCCGGTTTGGGTTTAGTTGGACCATCATTTAATTATTAATAGGACAATGACCACCAAACACACCTCCAGGCTGTGCCAGATGGCCTGGCCTCCAAAGTCACCTGACCTAAACTCAGTCAAGATGGTTTGGGATGAGATGGACCACAGAGTGAAGGCAAAAGGGTCAACAAGTGTTCAGCATCTCTGGGAACTCCTTCAAGACTGTTGAAAAACCAGGAGCTCATGAGCTCATTGAGAGAATGCCAAGAGCAGTAATTAAAGCAAAGGGTGGATATTTTGAAGAATCTAAAATATAAAACATGTTTTGAGTTATTGACACTTTTTTGTTTACTACATAATTCCATATGTGTTCATTCATGGTTTTGACACTTTTAGTAAGAACCTACAATATACATCGTCATGAAAATAAAGAAAAAACATTAAATTAGGGGATGTGTTGAAACTTTTGACTATATCTCAGTTTTGCATTCACATTTTTTTTCAAGTGATGAGATGCTGTTGTATTTCTTATTTTCCCCAGGTATGTATGGGCCAGATGAGGGCTGGGCATCTGCCTACCCACAATGTGGAGAGAGAAACCAGTCACCAATCAATATTGTGGATAAGGATACCAAAATATCCAGAGAATATCAGGAGCTGACACTGGAGGGTTTTAACATAGAATCTTCAAATAAGACATCTATGAAGAACACTGGCAAAACAGGTAAACATAACACATGTTCTGTTTGTCCTTTTGTTGAAGTTTCTTTTTTTTGTTCTTGATTTATGCTTCCCTTTACAACAACAATCTTTGTCTTTCACCACCACTTTTAGGAGGGGAGATCATTTCTATACCTTGGCGTATCTTGTCTGACATTGTACGGGCATGAATTCTCACATTAACATTGACTTTAGCTGGGCAAGCTGAGAGGCCTGCAGCTTTTTCAGGTGGTTTGTTCGGCACTGTAGCAATCAGAATTATTTTCTGAAGGCCAAGAAAAATGCCCAGTGGATTTATTTTTTCAAGTGGATTATTACGGCTTTGCCATGTCCACTTAAATGATCTTTATGATTATTACTTAATTCATTTATTTTTAACTTTTAAGATATTACAAATGGAACAGACATGACTGGGGGATAGGAAAGGTAAAGATGTAGAATAGAAAAGTTCAAGAAAAGGAGAGGGGAAGAAAAATAGAGGGGAAGAGGGACAGAGAGAAAAGACAAAAAAAATCTGCTGGATCACCTGCTGGAAGAAAAAAAAAAGCAAAAAGAGAACAACCACAAGAGAAACCACAGCAAGAACCTAGATAAGTGTAAGTGACCAATAGATATTGAATGTTAATGAGCAGCGCGCAAGACCGACAATGCATGACGTGCTTTGACGCAGCAGCCAAGGAAGATACAGTATGTGTCTGTGCACACATGTGTGCATGAGCGCGCTTGTATTCAAAAGGTCTGTGAAGGTTCTCAGTAATCCAGGTCATCGTAGTCAAAGGAGCTTGCAAAGAAAAGCGTCTGGACTTCTTTAAGTTGCTTGACTCTCTCACTCTCTTTAAGTTGCTTGACTCACCAACTCTCTGCCATCTATAATCCAGTTTTGAGTTCCCTTCCCAGACGCCTTAACGCCCACTCACATCCTGGGCCATCTGACCTCAGGAATTCGCATGATAAGGTGGGGCCAGGTTTCACAATGAACACACCCGAAACTCTGGCTGATTGGGACCCACGCCCAGTTTCCCACCTTGGCTCAGGCGATTAGAGGATCATCAGGGGTCCTTTTGTCCCTCTGTGGGGGGAAACTCCCACTAGGTTTATATCTGGGACTCTCCACCATTTGACCTTAGAACTGAAGAAGCTTCTCGGATGAGAGGTGAAACGTCTTCAAGCAACTTAAAGAAGTCCAGACGCTTTTCTTTGCAAGCTCCTTTGTATTCAAAAGGTTTCTCCACTATCTGATAGTGGGTGTGGGGAGCCATAGCCCTGCCCCCCAGGACATCAAGCAGGCATGGAGGAGATCCAGGCCCCAAATATCTTGAGGCCCCCCAATGCACGAGAGCCCAAGGAGGACAATCATGCAACCCACCTAGAAAGAGCTTAGGATAGTCCCAGACAGGGGGTCATGCAGCAGCCACATTGCAGAAGCTACAGGGGGCTGTGACGATGTGCCTGCAGGATCTGCCGGCAGCCAGCTGTGTCAGAGTGGACCTAGACCTGGGCCTGAAGGGCAGTTCAGAGTTCAGGTGTACATTTAACACATTTTTGTGAAAAACTCTAAATATGTCAGCGGTTGCAATGCAGTTATAATTAACATTTATATGATCTGTGCAACTTTGCTTATCATGTCGGTGGTTTTCATGACTGGTGGGCTGTTATGAGGGCCCAGGCCCCACCAAGCAGCCACCAGGAGTGAGCTAGTATGTATCTGAGCCCCCAGCCCTGGATACCGAGAACCACCAATGCACTGACAGCTGAGGGCATCAGCCACTGGCAGGGAGTGTGGTGGTGGGAGATAGATCCCTATACCAGGGGGGCCTCAGATGTTCCCAGAGAGGTGGAGTCTAAGACCCGACCTGACACATACACACAGACAAACAGGCACACACAGACACAAACATGCATTCCCACCCTCATGCACACATATACAAATACTCAGCACTTGCCCACCGTGGAGACACACAGAACAGCAGCAGGGAGGCCCAGCATCCCAGACCCCGACCAGACGGCCAACTCCTCCTCCCGAACAGAAAACGGGGGGGAAGAACCCATACCTCTCTCTGCCCACTCATATGTGTTGCTGTGTGCTTTTCTAAAGTGCATTTAAAACACGGGAGGGGCATGGTGCTTTCTGCAAGAAAGCAGCAGGTGTCAGCATGGCCCCTCCCGAGAACCCTCTGTTAAGTCTATTTGTTGAATGTTTGTCATTATGCTTCTTAAATTTGTAAGGTCTGAGTTCAGTCTATAGGATCAAGACATTCCTTTGTCCCTGAGCACCTCTCCAGCCACTCTGTGCTGGGGGAGGTTTTATGCAGAAACATCCTATCTGAAAGATCTGTTTCTTGTGATGTTGCTTCCTGCTTTTGTGATCCTTTTGGTGAGCAGGAAGTCATGCACACAGAGACACATGCACACTGAGAGACACACATTCTCACACACTCACTCAAACACACACACACACATTCTTACCTGCATACACACACACACACACACACACACACACACACACACACACA
>NW_005187734.1:43542-49289 GCF_000239375.1 Pundamilia nyererei
ACACACACACACACACACACACACACACACACACACACATATACATACAGTGCCTTGTCTTTGTAACCGGGGGGGTTTACGAGGGGAGGTACTAGTGTATTGTGTGAACTGTTTTCCCAATAAAAGGCAGCAACCATCAGGAGCTGGCCCCATTTGGGTTTAGCCTCGTCCTGCCTGTCACACAGCACTAACCCTAACACCACTTGTGAATGTGAAAATAAATGGTAAGTGGTCTGTATTTGTATAGCGCTTTACTTGGTCCTAAGGACCCCAAAGCGCTTTAAACTATACACAATCATCCACCCATTCACACACTGGTGATGGCAAGCTACAGTGTAGCCACAGCCGCCCTGGGGCGCACTGACAGAGGCGAGCATAGTGTTTCAATTCTCTCTATATCTCAGAAAATTGCAATAGAATGACAAAGGACCCTGTAAGGGACACTGTAAGCAACTGAAAAACAATTCTGCCTGGCAAATTAGCCCCACATGTGAGAATATGCTTTATAAGCTGCTGGAAACTGACGGAAATGATCTTTAGTGAGGATGTATTCCTCAGAGAAAATCTGAAGGAGAAACAGACCTATATTTAGCATGTCTTAGAATATGTTTCTTTAATTTATGCATGTAAAGCTGTTTCATGCTGTGCACGTGCCCACATTCTGATGGTGTTTCAAGGAACCTTTGAAATTGTCTTCATGTCATTGATAGATGTCACATTTTTGTTTCTGTATCTGTTTTTAAAGAGAAATTATTTCCATGTCTGCTGAAAAATCTGATAAGTAATAAATCAAAGCTCACTTTTTTCATCTACCCACATAGCAAAATTGGTATGGCCCGGATCTGGCTTACACGTGGCCCACACATGGGCCAGCACAAGGCCATTTGCAGACACACTGGTGGTCCTGTGCTGGCCCAGAACAGTTTCAACTCTGAGCCCAGATGTCAGCCTAATGTGTACCTTAATCAAGCCATGTAATAACAACATGTGCCGGAACATAGGAGTGCAAAAGTAACATGACGAAACTCTGTTCAGACAGTGAATGGACTGATTCTTATATTGCACTTTTCTAGTCTCCTGGATTACTCAAAGTGCTCTATACAACATGCCACATTCACACACTTTCTCTAAACTTAGTGCTTTCTTACTACATTTATACACATTCACATTCTTGACATGCAGACCGGAGGAGCCAGGGATCAAACCACTAATCTTCCAACCAGTAGGTGTCCTGCTCTACCTCCTGAGCTACAGCCACCCAGTGGGAAGCATGAGTAAACCCTTACAAGGTTTTGGATAAAGTGTACACTCCCAAACCTGTGAAACCTGGTTTGAATTTGAATTTGAATTTGAAACGTTGGCTACCATAGCAGTATAGTATTGCAACATGGCATTTGGGTCTTCTAACTAAAATAGGAAAATAGGAAAATAAATAGTGCCATCAGTGCCAGGCCTGGCCCATATCTGGATGACATACCACTTACCATGCCAGAAGTCAGCCAGCAGTGCCTGCTTGACGCCAGATGCGGGCCAGACCTGCCTGCTATGTGGGTAATCACTGTTTTTTTTTCTCTCCTCTTCTGTATTTCTTCCAGTCGCCATCATGTTGAAAGATCATTACTTTGTTCGGGGAGCAGGTCTACCAGGGAGGTTTAAGGCAGAAAAAGTAGAGTTTCATTGGGGTACAAGCAATGGATCGGAGGGCTCTGAACACAGTATCAATGGCCAACGTTATCCTGTGGAGGTAAGCTCAATTTTCTAAGGAAAAAAAAATACAATATAATTTAAAATGTTTGAATATAATTTTTGACTACATTTATATTTCACCTTTAAAAGGTGTTTACCTTACCTTGTTTGGTAGACTTCTTTTCAGCACAACCTTACATGTCTTTACTTTTTTTTTCAATTTCGACATATTGTATTGACAACATTTACTTTCTATTGCATGAAAAACATAAAATCCAAGTAGGCAAAAATTATTACTTTTTTACTGTGAAAACAAACACATTTAAGGAATCATTTTTATAACTTGAGATGCAAATATAAATTATAAAAAAATATATATGAATTGTGCAAACTTAAAAAATACATGCAATGGCTGGGGTGTCTTTTGTGCAACTATTTAAAACTTTTTCCTTTAGAACTATCAGGTGTCATAATAAGGTGCTACACAAATTATTTGTGCCATTCCACCACGAGACTGAAGGACAGGCCTTAGACCCAAAGACTTGACAACAGGAGCTGTATCACTTTGTCTGTTTTCCACGCAGAGACAGCATTTACATTTCAGTGTCCCTGTCGTGGCTATTTGGCCAGCATCTGTGTCATTCAACAGCCACCTTATTGTTTTGACACATAATACAAAAAACAAGCAAAAAATACTACACTACAAACCAACTACACACTCCAAACAAGCTAATGTCACAAATCTCACATCTCAAATCTCGCTCTCTTGTCGCTGTCATTATCCCCGCTTCCTAAGCAAGCAAATGTCAAATGTTATCATATAATGTTTGTTTTTGGTTGGCATTTTGCTATTGACCCACAGGTTTCTGTAAGAACATACGTAGGCTGCCATGACAGACCAGTACTTCCGCAGTCCGGTTACTCAAAGTGAGAGCCAGCGTTCACTCGTTGCTAACAAAAAAATTGTTTACTTTGTGCTGTAATTAGCGGCTTTACCTGTTCGAGGATGAGCTCAATTGCTAACTTTACTGTTGCAGTGATGGCGAGGTTTCATTGGTGCTTTGCTAACACTAGACTTTATTGAACTATCAATAAAGTCTTGGTGTGCAAGGTGATATGGTGCACACTGGGAGTTCACATTGCACTGTTGCTCTGCCCTGTGACGTCTGTCTTAGTTTATCTTAGTTTATCTGTCTTAGACGTTTGGATTCAAGCCTCTTTTCTGTCCCTGCATTCCACCTGCGCTGCTCGTCTGTACATGCAAGCCTCGTCTTTCCACTCATCACAGCGTTCTGCACCTGCAACAAACATTAATAGTATTTTCTCACTGTCAATACTCAAGATTTAACATCATGAGGAAATTTACACTAACAAAAGTACTACTGTGTCTGTTTATATCAGGGGTGGACAAAGGGCTGGTGTCCTGCATGTTTTAGATATGACCCTGGGTCAACACACCTGAAACATATCTAAACCACTGAAATAAAAGTACTGGCAAGGTCACCCATATTTTCCATTTCATATCAATAGTGAGTTGCTTTTTGATAATTTTTGATAATTTTTTTCACATTATTATATTCTGCATATACTACGCAGTGTCACATTTTCTTATAATATTTTATTAAAATATTATAAGAATATTAATTTTATCTTTGTGTGATTGTACAGCATACAGCCCACACAAAGTTTAAACAATGAGTGGCTTCCACATGTAAACAGTCAACAGCTCCACGCAGCACTTACCCACATAGCAAAATTGGTATGGCCCGGACCTAGCCCACACAGTGTGCTTACACATGGTCCACATACCCCAAAGAATGACGGCCCTTTGGTGCCCCAGATCTGGTTTGCCAGATGTGGTCCACACATGGGTCAGCACAAGGCCAGTTGCAGACACACTTCTGGTCCTGCGCTGGCCCAGAACAGTTTCAGCTCTGGACCCAGATGTCAGCCTAATGTGTACAATAATCAAGCCATGTACTAACAACATGTGCCAGAACATGCAAAATAGTGCGAAAGTAACATGACGAAACTCTGTTCAGATAGTGAGTGACTCTTATATAGCACTTTTCTGGTCTCCCAGAGTACTCAAAGTGCTGTATACAACATTCCACATTCAGTCAATCACACATCTTCTTTAAACCGAGTGCTTCCTAACTACATTCTTACACATTCAGACTCTTGACATGCAGACTGGAGGAGCCAGGGATCGAACCACTAACCTTCCAATCAGGAGGTGACATGCTTTACCTCCTGAGCTACAGGTTTTGGATAAAGTGTAAACTCACAAACCTGTCAAACATGCATTTGAAACGTTAGCTACCATAACAGTATAGTATTGCAACATGGCATATGGGTCTTCTCAAATAGGAAAATAGGAACATAAATAATGCCATCATTGCCAGACATGGCGCACATCTGGTTGACATACACTCTGCCATTACACCAGTCAGTCAGAAGTGCCAGCTTGATGCCAGATCAGGGCTAGACCTGTTTTCTATGGGCCTGGGCCACATAAACCAAATCACAATCGAGCCCGATATGGCATGCCATCACATAGACAGTGCCATCTATGCCACGCCTGGCCCATATCTGGATGACATACATCTTATCATGCCAGAAGTCAGCCAGCAGTGCCAGCTTGATACCAGATCTGGGCCGGACTTCCTTGCTATGTGGGTAACTAGATAGCAGCATCGTGACTCCTCAATCACAGCCTTCCAGAGTTTCTGTTTCAGTCATTTAAACATTTTGATATCCACATAGGTGATATACCTTCCACAGAGTAACAGCTGCATGACTACATGATTTCCCGCGATTTCCAGTGATACAGGAACAGCCGGGTGTCTCGACTACTCCACTTTCCGCCACAGGGGGGTGCAGAGCCATTGCAGGGGGGAGGGGGTGCGGTATGAATGTGAAAAACAATAACAACAAAAAAATGCTTGGACATTGGGGCGCCCACACAACCGCAAAGCAGGAGATAAAGCATTGCCAAATATGTTCCCAAACCAACTTCCTTCCAATCCAAATACTAGAAAATATGATGAAGCATGTCTTCCCTTTGGCTTCACCTGCACAAGTACAAGGTAGGTCTCCCTGACAGAATTTGTTTCCCCTGTGTGAGGAACACACGCTGCGCTGTCCAAATCACGGACAAACAGTAGCCAACCTTCTTGATTTTGATTTTGATTTTGCCTGAGCCAGAAATATTATAATTCTGATCATGTATCAGTACATTTCCATATTTTTATATCTATAAAAAGACAACTGACACTCGCGAGACTGTATCAAAAGTGTAAGCATCACAGCAGATGCCTTTGTGTCAAAGTAACTGAGGATAAAACACAGAAAAACATGAAGGTGATTTTCCTTGCCTGGGATTTTATAGCAGATAACTTTAAAATTATTCTGCAATTTTAAAAAGTACAAATTTCTTCAGTATTGAACAGCAGAAATTAGGCTTTCTTGTCCAAGATCAGTAAAAAATCAGTAAAAAAGTCAAAACAAAAAAAAAAGGACAGCGGCTGAGAGCGCTGTAAAAAATGGTAGACTGGTGGGTAATAAGCGAATGAATAATGCAGAAAACAGAGATTTGAGATGGGAAACTGTTCTTGAAGTACACAGAGAGAGCTGTGCATGAAGTGTGATTTTATCACACTGATGGTGATAAAAGCAAAACAGCAAAAGTCAGAGGGAATTAAGGACGACATTTATCAAATGTGAAGGGTAGTTTTGATCTTCTTTTGCTGCTGGTTCAGTGAATTTTGGTTGGAGAGAGACGAAACCTGCAGCTCAGAATCTACAGGGAGTGCAGAATTATTAGGCAAATGAGTATTTTGTCCACATCATCCCCCCGTGGCTGGATTGGTAAAGAGCTCCAGTCCGACTCAGGCGCCAGCAAGGTGGAGGTGGAGTACTGGTTTGGGCTGGTATCATCAAAGATGAGCTTGTGGGGCCTTTTCAGGTTGAGGATGGAGTCAAGCTCAACTCCCAGTCCTACTGCCAGTTTCTGGAAGACACCTTCTTCAAGCAGTGGTACAGGAAGAAGTCTGCATCCT
>NW_005187734.1:49841-68203 GCF_000239375.1 Pundamilia nyererei
TAATGAGTTTTTTGGGTTCATTGAGAACATGGTTGTTGTTCAATAATAACATTATTCCTCAAAAATACAACTTGCCTAATAATTCTGCACTCCCTGTAGACGCAAAAAAGACACAAACACAAAGCGAAGGACCAACCGAAGCATCAGAATCAATGAGCTGTCGGCTTTCAGCCCCAACGGCGTGTTGGGTGAGAAAGCCAAGAAAGAGAAAGCTGATTCTGATGCTTCGGGTCCGGTCTATGTTTACCTCTTTGTGTGGAATCTGTTTACCTGCTCTCATTTGCTGTTCGGTGTTTGCTGAGATTTTGGCATTTCTGGCAAAATACATTTATATATTTAAAAGTCGATTCAGGATTTCATGAATCGATATCACTTTATTCAAGCTACTCACCTCCCTCTTCCACCTGCACTTTCAAACGTACACACAAAGGACTATGGGACCAGTACAGGAGCACGGCCAATCATAGAGGTGCCGCCCCTGACTATATCTGATTGGGACACACGATAGGGGCATGATTTGTGTCACTTGTTGACCACACAGAGACTTTCAGAGTTTTTTTTTCTTCTCTTTCCTTTCATCACAGGCAGCACTGCCATCAAGCTCACTGCCTGTCAATTTGTGCATTTGCATTATTTCCATCGTGTGGCTGCAGTTGGCTATTGTTGCTGAAAGTTGTGCTTATTTTAGTCTCATCGAAAAGTGTAGTTGTCTCTGTCAGAGAGTGCCTGTGTCCTGTTAACAATAAGTGGAGCTGGGAAAGCTGAGAGGCTAACAGCTTTTTATCTGGTGCTTTGTATATGCACATTGCGGATAAGCCGATGGTCTGTGACTAAACTGTAAATGGATGGGAGAATTAATGTTTCAATGAGATTCAATCATTTACTTCAGTCAATATCATGAGCATGAAAAAGAAGGTTTTTTTTTAAATAGCCCAATTTTCTGTTGCCTACATTGTAGAGCGTGGCTTTGCTTCCAGACCTCAACAGGAACATTAGCACACTCGGGGATTAAAATGTGATTCAGCCAATGGAGGAACCATACAATCTTAGTGGCTCTAGGGAAAACTGACAATAGTTTCTATTGAGAGCTCCAGCAGATTTTCTTAGTGTACAGGCTGTGATCAGCAGACCTGCTGCTGCAGCTACTCTGAAGTTTACTGCTCTTTGTGAACTTACACAACTGAATTCAATAAACTCATCATGTTACCGTGAGCCAAACTGTTTATTTAATTCATTTAGTATGATTTATTTAGCACCAAATTACAAAACAGTAATTACCATGAGGTGCTTTATATTGTAAGGCAGAGACCTTAAAACAATTCACTGCACTAGACTACGAAGTGTTAATATACATCAGGTTTTTTTTGCAGGATGTTTCACAAAATGAAAAATCATAAATTCACATCATGTGCAGATTTAATATCTGATTTAAAAAATGAGAAACTACATGCTTTTAATTAGCAATTTATCAAATGCCTCTGAACACTGCTCTTCTTCTTCTCCTGTCCTGTCTTTCTTACATCTTTCTCCATCTCTGATTGAAGTCAGCTCTCACTCTTTTCTGTCTCTGAACAGAAGCTGGATTTTTAGCTACTGTGGCAAATACGGTGTGAAACAAGCTGCACATAAACATTGTGTTTACTGATATTTGTTGAGCTGATACAAATGTAGCATTTGAAATTATGTGCCCCTTATGGCCTGCATGGTAAATGGCCTGCATTTGTATAGCGCTTTTGTAGTCCCTAAGGACCCCAAAGCGCTTCACACTACATTCAGTCATTCACCCATTCACACACTTATCCCTTATAAAGTATTACTCACCTTATGCTCGCTCGTCTTCTGTAGGGATAGCTAGATACTTAAGTATCGCGGCCAGAACTTCTGAACATCTGCATTCCCACCAATATTGTGGCACTCCAGACTATGGTGCCTGAATCCCCTAAGTGAGATCATTAACAAGACTGGCTACGGATACCGACTACGGAATGGAGCAGTTGTCAGCCACCTCCTCTACATGGATGACATCAAGCTGTATGCCAAGAATGAACGAGGATATCCTTCATAAAGATAGCTATAACTTTTGATAGAAGATCAGATACACGTATATATGGCTTTATCTTATAGAATTCAATATCCCCTGTTGATACAGACAGACATAATGGTGGTGGCTAAGCAACTGGACATAATGATGGTAGACAAACAGAAGAAGACGGCCGTAGTGATAGATGTAGCGGTTCCCAATGACACCAACATCAGAAAGCAGGAACACGAGAAGCTTGAGAAATACCAAGGGCTCAGAGAAGAGCTCGAGAAAATGTGGAGGGTGAAGGAAACAGAGCCTTCATTAGGAACTCAGCAACATTAGAGGCCAACTAAGGATCTAACAAGGAGATGCTCTGTCCACACTGCTGTTCTGCATAGGCCTGAACCCTCTCAGTGAGATCATTGACAAGACTGGCTACCGACACTGACTACGGAAGGGAGCAGTTGTCAGCCACCTCCTTAACATGGTTGAAGCTCGATGCTGAGAGTGAACAAGACATTGATTCACTGTTCCACACCACCAGGATATACAGCAAAGTTATTTGGAGTGGAGAAGTGCAGTCGGATGGTAACAAAGAGAGGGAAGGTAGTTAGTGCGATCCTCTCAGTTCTATCTGAAGGCAACATTGCAAACCACCGCAGAACCACTATCCAGGATGAAACAATGAACATCAATGAGTACATCAGGAAGATCGTCACAACCAACTGTGTGCTTAGTGAACACCTCAGGCAGGAGAAATCCCAGAAAGAAGAGGAGCAAGAGGAAGAACCATGCAAGGACAGGTCCCTGCACAGTATGTACCACCAACAGATAGAGTAAGTGGCTGGCATCCAGAAATCCTACCAGTGGATAAAGTTGGACTAAAAGACAGCACAGAGGCAGCACAGGAGCAAGCTCTAAGATCCAGAGAGGCTGTGGTCTACCACACCAGGCAAAGCAGACAGGCTGTGTAAAGATGCCCCTGAGACAATCCTTCACATTGCACCAGCGTGCGAGATGCTAGCGCACAGGACATACATGGAACGTCATAACTAAGTGGCCAAAATTGTATATAAATCTAAATATATATTTCATGGCAGCTTTGGGTGTCTGTACACCTACATCATGTGAACTGCTGCTATACCTCCTGAGCCACAGCACCATAAATTAACATGGTTTCACTAGTTTTCTGTCTCACAAACTAATGTCAGTTTTTTCTTTTTCCACAGATGCAGATCTACATGTATAACTCAGATGACTTTGAAAGTCTCACTGCAGCACTCAGAGAGAAGAGAATCATTGCAGCCATGGCTGTTTTTTTCCAGGTAGGAAAAGGTTATGTTACTTACTCGAAAGATGAGGTAGATTTCAGTTGTGCATGTTCTTTCTTCTGGGTTGGGAATTTATCATTAATGTTTTACAGGAGAACTCACTGCAAAAAGAAAATTCTGTCAGTACAAGCTTTGTACTGACATATCAGAGGTTGTTGATACAATAACACACTGCAGACATCTAGCAGACTGTCTAACATTATGTTACAAGGGACATCTAAGCCTTGTGAACTCATATTGCAACTCAAGCAACAAGATGCAGTGACCCAAAGTGTCACGGTTCTGGGTCCGTTGGACCCAGTATTTTGAGTTTATTATATTTCGGTTTAATTCTGCTTCATGGATTGCTTTCTTATTCTCATAGTGACGATGATTATTATTTCTTGTTTCTGTTTATCCGTGCTTAAGGATTTGTTCTCAGTTATATCTCACGTTTAGTTCAGGTTCCATGTGTCATTCTCTGTCTGTCTCTCAATGTAAAGTCTGCATGCTTGTTTAGTAATTCATGTTTCCTGTTTAATTGTGAAAGTCTTTGTCTTATGTTAGTGTGTGCAGCTTGGTTCCCCCCGTCTCGTTAACCCTGATCTCTCCCAGCTGTGTCTCCCTCCTGTTGCCCATTCGCTGATTACCACCCTGTGTATATTAGCCCTGTGTTTTCCTGTGCTCAGTGTCGCGTCGTACCATCAGATTATGCCTGTGTGTTTCGGTTCTCCATATTCCATGGTCACTTCATGTTTTGTTTTCGTACCAGCAATAAAGCTGAGGTTTTTGAGTGTCAAGTTAGTGTCTGAGTCCTGCGTTTGGATCCTCCTCTCCACCTGCCCTGACACAAAGTCTCCATTTCAACTTGTGTTGAAAGTGTGGACTTCAAACAATATACCAGCCATGTAAAACCACAGTTATGATTAAAAATACACGCAATGTTTCTGAAAACATAAATGTTCCAGCCATATGTTCTGCACACTCGGGTAAAGAGAGGGGCTGAGCTGGGGGAGGCCACTGGACAGACCTGGTGCTCCTAAACGTACAGTGAGGGTGTGCTGGGAATGTCTAGCAGAGGCCCCAGTCCGCCCCAGATCTTCAACACACACCTTAGGCAGAACTTCAACAGCATTCCAAGGGAGACAGGGGACATCTGAATGAGTCTGAATGGACCATGTTCAGCACCTCCATTGCCGAAGTTGATGCACTGAGCTGCGGCCGCAAGGTGGTTGTTGCCTGTCATGGTAGTAAACCCCCGAACCAAATGGTGGACACCAGAGGTGAAGGGAGCCACCACGCTGAAGAAGAGATTCTGGCAAACCTTCAGGCGACTCAGGAGGGGAAAGTGGTGCTCTACCTGTACTGTGTATAGTGCGGGTGGAGCACTGCTGACTTCAACTGAGAAAATTGTCGGGCGGTGGAAGGAATACTTCGAGGACCTGCTTAATCCCACTGACACGTCTTCCATAGAATGGTAAATGGTAAATGGCCTGTATTTATATAGCGCCTTACTAGTCCCTAAGGACCCCAAAGCGCTTTACATATCCAGTCATCCACCCATTCACACACACATTCACACACTGGAATGTAGAAGAAGCAGAGTTGGATGACCCGCCAATTTCCAGGTGTGAGGTCACTGAGGCAGTTAATCAACTCCTTAGTGGCAGAGCCCCTGTGGTGGATGAGGTCCGCCCTGGATTCCTGAGGGCTCTGGATGTTGTAGGGCTGTCCTGGCTGACACGTCTCTACAATGTTGCATGGACATCAGGGGCGGTACCCCTGGACTGGCAGACCGGGGTGGTGGTCCCCATCTTTAAGAAGATGGACCGGAGGGTGTGTTCCAGGGGTATCACAGCCTCCCTGGGAAGGTCTATGCCAGAGTGCTGGAAAGGAGAGTCCGTCCATTAGTGGAATCTCAGATACAGGAGAAACAATGCAGTTTTCGCCCTTGTCACGGAACACTGGACCAGCTCTTTATCCTCTTCAAGATACATGAGGGTGGATTGGAGTTTGCCCAACCAGTCTACATGCGTTTTGTGGACTTGAAGAAGGCATTCGACCGTGTCCCTCGGAGTGTCCTGTGGGAGGTGCTGCGGGAGTATGGGGTGTCTGGCCCATTGCTACGCCATTTGATCCCTATACAACCATTGCAAGAGCTTGGTTCGCATAGCCGGCAATAAATCAAACTCGTTCTTGGTGGGTTATGGGCTCTGCCAGGGTTGCCCTTTTGTCACTGATTCTGTTCATAATTTTTATGAACAGAATCTCTAGGCGAATTTCTAGGCAAAGCCAAGTGATGGAAGGCTTTCACTTGGGTGGTCTCAGAATGTCATCTCTACTTTTCGAAGATGATGGTTCTGTTGGCTTCATCGGTTGATGGCCTCCAGGTCGCACTGGAATTAAGCGGCGGGAATGAGGATCAGCATCTCCAAATCTGAGGCCATGGTTCTCAGTCAGAAAAGGGTGGAGTATCCACTTCGAGTCAGGGACGAGTTCTTGACATTCTTCACGCACACCCTTGCATTATACATGCTTATCTTAGGCAGTAGTATCAGAAGGTACATAATACATTTTCACTGCTGCGCAGTGGATACCCAACTTTATCTATCCATCAAGCAAGACCTTTACACCTGCTGTTTATTTTATTGACACACATGAATTAGATAAACTGCATTTCAGATAAAACTGAGGTTACGTACGCGACCCTAAAAATCCTTTAAATATGGTGTGTTTTTTGGCCTTTTTACAGCTTTATTTCAAAGGGTACATTAAAGAGTGATAGGAAAGCAGGGGGAGAGAGAGAGGGGAAGACATCTCAGCCATGCGGCATATGGTCGCCTGCTCATCCCAGTGTGCTAAACCGTGTCCTTAAATATGGTGTTTAACTAGATGTGTACTCTAGATGGCATTACCTTGGCCTCAAGTAACATTGAAGGATATTCTGGTCAAAAAATGACTTGAAGATTCTTCAAGATTCTTCAAGTCATTGAAGAAAATAAAAATATATGTTTAATATGCAAACTGGTTTCTTGCATTTGAGCAATAGCTCCAAAATTAGAGACAACTTGTCTTGCGAAACTATTTCATGTGTTAATTACTTCTAGCCTGGACAACTGTAATTCATTTTCAGCAAAAGCAATTGATACAAAATTGTAACCCTACTTACAGTTTTTAAGCAAGAATGACCAAACTCTCACTAGGCCAGTATCAGATAATCTAAGAGGTATAAACATCAATAATGAAGGACCACACCAGGATAAACAGTGGATAAAATTATATATTTGACACACCGCAGCTGCAAATAAATGTACTTAATACAATAAAATAAAATACAAAATATCTCCCCAAAAATAAATTAAAGTGGGGCCAGACCCAAGACACGCTGGAGAGATTATATCTCTCAGCTGGCCTGGGAACGCCTTGGTGTTCCCCCGGATAAGCTGGAGGAGGTGGCTGGGGAGAGGGAGGTCAGGGGCTTCTCTGCTTGGGCTGCTGCCCCCGCGCCCCTGCCCCCAGATAAGCGGAGGAAAATGGATGGATGGATGGCATACAGCTTTTCTCTGAGTCAAATGTTTGAATGAATGTCTGATAACTGATGGATCATCAGGGCCCAATTCCTGCCCTTCCTCCAATCGATCTGCGGGTTATGGTGTTTGAGCCAGGAGTAACCTAAAACTAGCGGAGTGTGAGGAGCCTTGAACAGGAACAGGCTGATTTGTTCAATGTGGTTGCTGGAGAGAGAGAGAGTTAGATCTGTAGTGCGATGGGTGATGCTAGCTAAGGGGGCACCATTAAGAGCCGCCACCTGGAGGACCTCTGGTAAGGGTTCAACAGTTATACCCAACTTCTGGGCCAGGGCTTCATCAATTAACTTAAAAATTAACTTGGTGGGGAAAGATGTTTGCGGTGACACCCGTCAATATCCCCACGGCTACTGATGGGCAGCCTCTTTTCCCAACTCTGGGCATTTATCAGCAGAGGAGAAGCAGCAGCTGTGCTAAGAGACGGTCCGGGTGGCAGAACATTAGCTGCGGCCCCAGGTGGAGTTAGCAAAATTTCTTTTAATTCAGCGACCAGCTGCCGCAACTCAGTTTGTTCATCAACAACGTGTTTCATCATTTTTTCATGGCGTCCAACATCTCACCTTGAATCGAGAGTTCCCGCAGAACCGGGACAGTGTCCGCTGGATCCATGTTGATGGCTGGAGTATTCTGTTAAGGATGGTGAGTTAGCGAACCCAGACGCGGACCTCTCGTTTAAGTTGAACAGTGTCTTTATTTACAGTGAAGCCAAAACCAATCCACAGTTATCCACAGTGCAAGTCCCTTCAGTGCTCCTCTCCTCTTCTCCCCTCGTGTGTCCACAAATCTCCTGGAATTCAGTGAAGTCTCCCCTTCCGTCTCTCCGTCTCGTTCGCTTCATGGGAAAAAGGCAAAACAGACACGATTAGCCGCCCCCGGCACGCGAACACTCTCTTTAACACTCTCTGAGCTTGAGTCACTACCAGGCTTGGTGCAATACTCCAGCGCTGTCTGTCACTCAGCCACACCATTAAATAGTCCTGCCACGGTGGTGGATAATTGGCAGCAGCTGGCGAGGAATCGGTCGCAGGTGAGGCAGCTGAGAGTGGCAGCACTTCCGGGTCAGAGGTCTCTCGTTGCTACGCGACCGCGTAACACTCGCAGAGGCGCGAGAGAGAGAAGAGGACAAACACACACACACAGGTCGACCAGTCGGGGCATCGTCCGACTCTGACAAGCCTCTGAGTAACACACTACATGTGTGGTCATTTGTTGTGAACCGTAATGACTGGAGTGCAATCAAAAAGCAGAGAAGCCCAGACCTTCCTCTCCCCAGCCACCTCCTCCAGCTTGTCCGGGGAACACCAAGGCATTCCCAGGCCAGCTGAGAGATATAATCTCTCCTTTGTGTCCTGGGTCTGCCTGGGGGCCTCCTCCCGGTAGGACATACCAGGAACACCTCACCCAGGAGGCACCCAGGAGGCATCTTTGTCAGATGACCAAACCACCTCAACTGGCTCCTTTCGATGTGAAGGAGCAGCAACTCTACTCTGAGCCCCTCCTGGATGACCGAACTTCTCACCCTGTCTCTAAGGGAGAGGCCACCACCCTTCGGAGGAAGCCCATTTCCGCCGTTTGTATCTGCAATCTCGTTGTTCGTTTTTGGTCACTACCCACAGCTTTTGGCCATAGGTGAGTGTAGGAACGAAGATTGACCTGTAAATTGAGGGCTTCGCTTTTACACCCAGCTCTCTTCACCAAAACAGACCGGTACAGTATCCACAGCACTGCAGCTGCACCACCAATCTGTCTGTCAATCTCCCACTCCCTTCTCCCGTCACTCATGAACAAGACCCCGAGATACTTAAACTCCTCCACTTGGGGCAAGAACTCGTCCCTGAGCACTCAACCCTTTTCTGGCTGAGGACCATGGCCTCAGATTTGGAGGTGCTGATTCTCATTCCCATCGCTTCACACTAGGCTGCAAACCATTTCAAGGCGAGCTGGAGGCCATCACCCGATGAAGACAACAGAACCATCATCCTCAAAAAGCAGAGATGAGATTCTGAGACCACCCAAGTGAAAGCCTTCCGCGACTTAAGTGGAGATGACGGTCAGGACCTGTTCCCAAACGCGGAGGCACAGGGAGCAAACCCTTTCATCCACTGGGAGAAACCCCAATATACAGGCAGCAAGCCGAGGGGATACCAGGATACCCACCCCAGCCTGCCGCCTCTCACCAGGAGCAACTCTAGACGAGACAGAGTCCACCCCCTCTCCAGGAGACTGGTTCCAGAGCCCGAGCCGTGCGTTGAGGTGAGCCCGACTATATCTAGCCGGTACCTCTCATCCACACGCACTAATTCAGGCTCCTTCCTCAGCAGAGAGGTGACATTCCAAGTCCCAATTGCCAGTCTTGGTAGCCGGGGACCTCCGGCCGCCACCCGGCTCACAATGCACCCGAACCCTACAGTGCCTCCTGACTGCAGGAAGATGGGCCCATGTGCCTTTTTTGGGCTGTGTCCGGCAGGGACCCGGCCACCAGACACCTGCCCTCGGGCACCCTCCCCAGGCCTGACTCCAGGTAGGGGTCTCGGTAACTCTATCCCGGGCAGGGTGAACTGTTCCCTCTGTGGTCTTCTCATAGGGGGTTTCTGAATCACTCTTTGTCTGGTCTCTCACCCAGGACCAATTTGCTATGGGAGACTCTACCAGGGGGCAAAAGCCCCTAGACAACATAGCTCCTGGGAACGCTGGGATACACAAATCCCTCCACCACGATAAGGTAGCAATTTGCAGAGGGGTAAAATTTGATTAGAAAAATGCACTGCAGGTAAAAACCATGAGCCGTAATATTGAATCACAAGAATTAGTTATACTGCTAAATTCTTGAAAGATAATTCACCAAAGTCAACAGTTATCTGAGCAGCCATCCAGATTCACTACAAAATATAATCTAAACTGCTAAAATTGTTCTTCAATGAAAGAATAAACAAGTTTACTTTAAACATTTTTAAAAAGTGCATTTTATTAGCTGATACTGGAACTATAATTCCAATATTTACATGAGACTTGAACTCATTAAATCCATATCAATTTTAAATTGTTTAAGAGCTTTAGAGCTAGAATAGTACGTAAAACAGAAGCAGTATGTAAAACAGAAGTATATCTGTGCCACCATGTACATGTCACATAAGCCACTAAAATGTTACTTCTGTGAAGGTCACCAACTTTCAAAATAGATAAACTTGGATGGATTACCGTGAAAGGAATCACTGTAGAAAGAGAGAGACTTTTTATAGGGAAAAAATATGAGGACATCTCACATTCTACTGTGGTTTCTTTTTTTTCCTCTAATTTGTCACTGCATCAGCCTGTCCCTGGAGAGAAAAAGGGAGCTTTAGGGATGAATGAAGAGAGAGAGAGAGAGAGAGAGAGAGAGAGAGGTACATAATTTGAAAAGGGAGAAGTGGATGGAAAGAGAAATTGGGAGTAGGACATTGTAAAGGAAAGCACTGTGGCTGAGGATTTAAGGGGACGAGCCTGTGGGCCTTCAGAGACAAGAATTAATAATAAAACTCTAATTCCCACTGTCCTCCTTTCTTTTTTTTCTTGTCCTAAATGAGTCTGTCTGCCATAGTCTCACTGTGTCTTTATGGTAGCTTTGAATTCTCTTTATCCACTTTCCCATTCATATAGCCTGTTTCTCTCACCAGGTGTTTATTGTAGTTCCAGTTCTTAACTTGTTCAGTTGTTTGAAATAACTACACAATTTATGTTTTTTGGGTAAGTTTGAGGCTGTCTCACGTTGCCTTACAATTAATTGTTTGCCATTTCTTTTCACGGGCTGCACACATATTGAAGTTGTATAGGTTAATGAAAAAAAAAACGTATTAGTGGAATTAGGGGGATGAGTTCTGCTGGTGGTTTGTGAAGCAGGTGATGTACAACATCTTTAACATGTTTTTGTATAAAAGCCACAATCAAGATGATGATACATTTGTTTAAATTAGCTATCATGGTTTGGTTGTGCTCAGGAATAACTGAACCCCAATAGAATTTGTAAAGAGAAAGTGTAGGTACTGAGTAGGGATGGGTACCGGTGTCCGGTGCCATGATGGCACCGGTTCTGACATAAACGGTAGTAACCAGACCGAAAAGCAGCGCACATTTCGGTGCTTTATTTCGGTGCTTTTTTCTCCTGAGCTGTGATACACTTCTAGCCAATCATTTTACGTTTCCCAGGATAGTAGGCGGGGCCAGGTACGTACGTTCTGTTAGAGCAGAGCTCCAGATTAAAAATGTCCAAGGCGAAGCGGTCAAAAGTCTGGCTGTACTTCACAGCAAAATATGCAAACTCAGCAGCCTGCAACAAGTGCTTTAAGCTGATACTGTGATACTGTCAAAGGAGGTAACACCAAGAATCCGATTAAACAGCTGGCGATGCATAGCGTTTTTTTTAAAAGCCGAGAAATGCGCCGTATTTGATAGCTTGCTGCGAGACCTCACACCGTGCACGTCGGGTGGGTTGCCAGTTATCGGACCCGGAGCAACATCCCCCAAAAACCCAAAGAGGAGAGTCCTGGCCCCTAGCCCTGCCAGTGTAGCAGAAATGATGAGGATGATGATGCAGCAGCAGCCGTTCTTCTCTGCGTGAGTAGCTTAATGTTGTTCATGTGTAATTTATGTTGAGTAGGCTAACCACGTTATTACATAAATGCATGTAAGGTGAACTAGCAAACATCATCATAGCTACATGCTGCTGTCCTCTTGTTTGATGGCAGATACTCCCTTCACCCTGGCCAAAAAGGCTAAAATGACCAAAGAAAAAGTGCGAAACAGTTAAACATGAGAGGTTTTTGGACAAAGTTTGTGTTTTTTCCATTGTTTAAGCACTGCTTCCAGCCAAGAGTGATACCATATATGCCCCATAGCTGCAGAAAAGGCTAACATTGTTATCTTTTTACAAAAAACAGCTGAACATGAGAGGTTTTTGGACAAAGTTTGTGTTCTCCATTCTTTAAGCACCGGTTCGAGCACCGTTTAAGCACCGGCACCGTTTCAAAAGTACCGATTTGGCACCGGTATCGGATAAAACCTAAACGATACCCATCCCTAGTACTGAGCATCAGGGACAGTTTAGATTGAGGGATTGGGGAGAGCAGCCACCTGATGCTGGTGCCTCCATAAGCAGCTCTGTATAGAAACAAAGAAAAGGAACCATCATGTAAGGACAGAGCCATGTATGGCATATACCAGTAGTAGATAGAAGAAGTGGCTGATATCGATAAATTCTTCTAATGACTGGACATAGATGGACTGCTCTGCCATGATTAGATCATGGTAATAGGAACAGGTTCCAAGCACAGGATCAATAGAGGCTGGGTTCTACCACAACAGACAAGACCTTGGAAAAGATGCCCCAAAGGTGTTCCCTGGCCAGCTGAGAGATCTTTGCAGCGTGTCACCCAGGAGGTAGCTAGGAAGCATCCTAATCAGATGCCCCAAACACCTTAAATTGCACCTTTTGACGTAGAGGAGTGGCATCTCTACTCTGAGTCCCTCTTAAATGACTGAACTCCTCACCAACTCATTTCTGCCGCTTGTATTTGCAACCTCATTTCCGCCTCTACTCAGAGGTTGAAAGGCAAGCCAACGCAGTACAAAAGTTATCTTCTGCCGTGCCCCAATCCTAGTTTTAGATCAGCCCTTTGAGTATTTAATTATGTCCTATTTTGGTCTACCGGTTACCTTTAAGTCTGGTAGTCAGTACTTTTTGACTTTGATGTGTCAAGCTATTTGTTATTCAGAGTACTCTACCTGTGTTTTTGTGGGATTTTTCCATATTCTGGCTTCCTCCACTTCCTCTACTCATCATGCCTGTGTGCCATCCTGGCCTGTCTCCCTGATGGTTTAAGAGACAAAACCTGCGCTTTATGTAAATACAAATGTTTCTTATTTGGTGGAAGCAGTTGAGGGGGAGGGCAAAGGACCAAGAAATTAGGGTGGTTTACAGGCATGTTGAATAACTGAGGCTTTAAAATCCAAGCCAGAAGTCTGAAGCTCTTGAACAGCTGGATGAGTTTAAGCACAACCAGTTGGTTTCATTTTGTGATATCTCATCACAAATGCATCTCATTGAGCAGAGTTGGAGGAAGAGGTATAGTACATGCTAGATAATAGCATAGCATAATCATCTGGCTCCAGCTGGGCATCTCCATATTTACTGGTTTAATTAAAAAAAAGTGTCTACATTTTGACCATACACAGATGTTAGAAACCTAAATAGTGGGAGGCTGTGCATTGAAAGTAAATTGTCCAGCCCAAAGACGTTCCACCTCCTGTAACAAAAAAGGAACAGTTCCCTTAGTATGGGTAAGTACTATAGAAGTTTTTGTAGGAACTTTTCTGCCGCTGTAGCACCCCTCACTGATCAGTGAGGCATGTCAAAGGTCAGATTTGTTTAGTCACCCAAGGGCCAGTGTTGAGAGGCTTTTTTTCATTCCAGAAAGTTCAATGTATACGAGTTCAGCGTATCTGTTGTTGAGAATCAGACCATTGCATTGATACGTTCTGAGATGGGTATTTCATAATGTACACTGGCCATAAACCACGATGATGGTCAGAGGGGTGATAATGATCCATCTCTGCCTGCTTAGTCCTTCGTCTTTCTGTTTGGTGTAGGAGACAGGCTGGCTATGAAAGGCAGGTGTTGAGAGAGGTTGGATTGAGAGAGAGACTGTACTGCCATAGGATTTAGTAAAGGGAAAAACTAAAAGAAAACAATCCTATGCAACTACATTATGCTATAATAGTTGTTCACATAAGGATGAACAGATGAAAAACTTAACTGAAGTAAAATTTCATAAAATGAATAAAACATGAAGTCAGGTATATTAATACGTGAATGTTCAAATGTAATCAAATTTTCTATGTTAAGAATAAGAGAAAAGAAGAAAACGTGATGAAGTGATTTTAATGAAGTAACCTTTGCCTTAGTATAAAGTGGTTGTATGTGATTGGGTGTCCAGAGAAGACAGGAGAGAGAGGGAAGCAAAGGGCAAATGAGTATAAAAGAGGTGCCTGGGAACATTCTGGGTTATTTTCTCTAGTTCTTGCAATGAGCAGAACACATCATCTGAAGATAGGCCTGGGGGGTCCAAAGTTAGAAACTAGAGCAAATAATGCTGGCCCGTCAGTAGCTATCAGCTGCCTCTGAAGTCCCACAGGCTAACCAAGCCCTTTCTCAGCCTCCGGTGACCATCATCTGGTTTGGGGGTTATCACAAACTTCAGCTATGGAGGTCCATTCAGACTTAAGTCCCCAGTCTCCATGTCAAAGATCAGCTGGAAATGGGAGTTGAAGATCTCACTCACTGGGGCCTCTGCCAGGCAGGCATCTGTCGAGCATCCTCCCCCTCCACGTGATCAAACTCACTACTAGGTAGTGATCAGTTGACAACTCAGCACCTCTTTTCACCCGAGCAGAATGTTTCTCCTAAGGCCCCGAATTATGCATGGTCAATAGCTTCTAGATTAACATGTTACCAATAAAAACCCTAATGTCTAATAATGTATTTTCCACACCAGAAAATACAGCCACATGATGATAAGATTGGGCTGCAGCCTAGTGTCCTGGTGCCACGAGCACTTTTTGACGCTCTTAGAATTGAACATGATTTTTGTTATAGACACACTGTGGTTTGCACAGGAGTCACAGAACATTGCTCGGATTCAGATCCAGGCCGTTCCTCCTAATCACTCCCCTATAGGTCTCACTGTTGTTGCACACATGGACGTTTAAAGTAACCCCCAGGTGGAGCATTCTCAAGCACTCCACCCATGGACTCCAAGAAGGCCAGTTAGATAAGTGGAGATGACAGTCAGGACCCATTTCCTGACCCAAAGGCGCAGGGAACAAACCCTGTCATCCACCGGGAAAACCCCCAACTTACAGGCAGCCAGCCGAGGGGATACCCCCAAAGGCATACCCCAGCCTGCTGCCTCTAACCAAGGTCAGCTCCAAATTGAGATGTCCAGCCCTTCTCCAGGAGGCCACATCCGATCCGGCCGAGGGGATGAAAATGGGATAGAGACACGTGGATAAGGGCCAGAGATTAATAAGAGGTAATGATTAAATGACAGGCAGACACTGTCCCCCCAGAGCTCACTTACTGAAGGAATATAGTGTTCTGCCATTTAACAGCACTTCTTTCCAGGCGCCTTTTGTAAGGCTCTCCAAGATGTCTCTTATGGGAATTTGAATGCAAACTTTTCAAATGTTAAACTAGGCCTGTGTCCTTGAAACATTTCAGTCTGGACAAAATAGTTATTTGTTATTATTTCACTGCCTGTTATGCCTTCTGTTGATTTCCAGTCCACATTACAACAGTGATGCTCTAACTGAAGACAATGAAAAACACATTCCTGACATCCCATAGTGTGAGTTCAGATAGAAAAGACCTTAAAGAGGTTGTTAAATGCTGCTGTTTGTTCCTTCTAATCACACTTGTGTTTTTTTCCTCTCATCTCCTGTTTGCTCAAATTTCTGAGGGGGATTTTTTGTCAATGGCTAGAATTGAATCTTTCATTTACTAACAAAATCTGTTAACCACTACACCATTGGAGGCACCAGTTTCAGATTGAACTCATCCATCCATCCATCCTCTTTCACTTATCCAATTTGGGGACATGGGGAGAGAGCCTATCCCAGCTGCCATATGGTGAATTAAATAAATAAACGAAAATCCATATTGTAACGGAGTTCATCATTGTGGTAAAATTAGTGAGAAGTGCACTGCAGAAACACAGAATACAGCAAAATTTAGCAAAAACAAATGTGTAAAACTGAATAATGTTAAACTGTTGTTGTCCTTCATGGATTTATGAAACAGAAGCAGAATTTAATGTTGTAGACCTTCACACTGACTGTAGACTATTTTTCAAAATTATTTTATAAACATTTAAATGTATAATTTACAAAGCTTGTGTTTTCAGTATTTGTTTTTCACAATTAATAAATATCTTTGTTTTTTCTTCCTTAGGTGGGAGGAAGGGACAATCCTGCCGTTGACCCCATAATCCATGGCCTAAAGGGTGTGGTCCATCATGGTGAGTGGCAGGTCCAGTTAGTGCTGAGAGAGGAAGGACTTCAATAGTGTAGATATTCCCTAATATATAAAATCAAGAGAAAACATATTTTTGAAATCCGTCAAAAATCTTCTTTTAAACTAAAAACAATTCTGAGGATAAGGATAACACTGACAGGTGAGGCGAATCACACACTTCATCAGGGCACCTGGATGAACACCAACTTTTTTCCACTTGATAAAAGTTAACGTGAGGGTTTCAGGTGGTTAGGGACAAATGCAATTGCATGGCAGGATGCTGTAAATCAGGGGTGTCAAACTCAATTGCACAGGGGGCTAAAACTCAAGGCAGACTTTAGGTCGCGGGCCAAACAAGATAAACATTTATTGAACACACTAAAACAATGTTTTTTAAACATAAATATGAATAAAAACAGACAGGAATATTATTCCAGTTCAGCAAAGTGCGCTGACTTGGTTCAACATTACTTGGCAACCGGGAAAGTGAGGCAGGTTGCACTGGTGCATTTGTGACAGCTTCACTTGAAACGCCTTCACCGCATCATACATGCCATCTCTCCTCCTGCATCTTTACTCCCATCCTGCGGACTAGTCCGCTTTTTTCACCGCACAGCACCGGCGCTCCATCTGTTGTAAGTCCAACAAGTTTGTCCCAGGGCAGTGTCATGTCAGTGACACTTTGACAAACGTTTTTAAAAACGCCTTTTCCTGTCGTTGTCCCATGCCTCGATTTAATGTTCAATATTTCCACTCCACGGATGAAGATGGTCAGCTGTGCAATGTCCATCATGTCTGTACTTTCATCCACAGCCGAGTATGCAGTGAAGTTTTTGCTTCTTTCACACAGCTGTGTTCTTAAATCAGTGGCCATCTCACAAACCCGATCAGCAATCGTATTTCTGCTCAGGCTCACATTTGCCAAAATCTGCGTTTTGTCTGGACACAAGACGTCGCACAGCTTCATCCTGCAGCTCTTCAGAGCGGTACCGGGCTGATTTGGCTCCTCTGCCACGATAAAACTTGCTTTCGCACCAGCTTCACTTTGTGATTTTGCTCTGGTGACAAACGTCTGCTGAAATATCAGATTCTTCTTTAGCTTTTCTACTTTCTGTAGTTTCTGCATTTGGGTTTTTCAGCTTATCCTGACGTTTTGTCTCGTAGTGCCGTCTTAAATTAAATTCCTTAATTACAGCCACATTAGCTCCACTACTAAGACACACGGTTTACCAGCATGTCTGTAAACATATATTCAGTCTCCCACTGGCGCTGAAAGGCTCTGCTTTCAGAGTCAACTTTTTTCTCCACCATTGTGAGCGGCGAGCTTCACAATTACAGAAGTTTGACTTGATTGATGGGGAATGTTCCCAGTTAGCCTAGCGTTCAGCAAGGAGGCTGCAGCGCTGCATTATGGGATCTGTAGTTTGTATATTATTAGCGCCTCATATCGCCGGGCCATGCGTAACAATAATAATACATCTCGCGGGCCGGATATAAATGTACGCTGGGCCGGATATGGCCTGCGGGCCTTGACTTTGACACATGTGCTATAAACGGACCAAACTTCAGTCAGGAGAACAACTGAGACAATCCATCCACAATACGAGGTTAGTCATTAATATACTGCAACAACATGGGAATAGAGCCGCTGTGATAGAATTCAGCATGAATGAATCTATGGTACAGAAGTGGAGAAAGCGCCGTTTTTGGCTTTCCCATATTCCAAAAGTGCTTTGCTATTACTGTCGCTATTACTGTAATTTGCAAATGATGTTTGCAGCCGCTGCAATGCTTTCGACTAAAACAGGTGCAGCTTGATGACACCATCAAAATCTCTACCGTTGGCCAAATTTATATCGTTTCTACCGTATACCGTTTACACCGCCCACCCCTACTGTACAGCCAAGAAAACCAATCATAACGACTAAGGCAACATGTGCATATTGCTGCTCACCTGAACACCACATTAGCAAGTGTCCTGAGTTTATTCACAAAACAAAGGATAAAGAGAAACACATAGTGGTGGCGTTGTGCTAGGACTCTTCAGGCTGCAAAGTGTGATCTGAGAGAAGACTTTGTCACCTTCATGGGATGACATCTACAGATCCTGTGTGAGGTGAATCAGAGACCTGAACTAACTGAAGTTAGTCCTGTAGTGAGGACATTGTACCTTGATAGACCTAGTGACTGTTCTAGTGCACTGTTAAAATTTAAAATAAGGCTCAAATCATACTCACCTTATCACGACTACTGCTCCAGTGAGACCTGGTCCATATGGATCTCCTGCAGCGGTCAAAACCCGCTTAGGATGTGTCATGGTCCCTGTGCCTCACCAGCTGATTCTGTATTAGGCAACATGTGCTCTCTCTCTCTCTCTCTCTCTCTCTCTCTCTCTCTCC
>NW_005187734.1:70272-72267 GCF_000239375.1 Pundamilia nyererei
GCTATCGACTTACTCCCTGGCGCGCCATTGCCTACTAGCCGTCTCTACAGCATCTCTCTACCGGAGCGAGAGGCTATGGAGTCATACATCTCAGAGTCCCTCGCTGCCGGCTTGATCCGCGCATCCTCATCGCCCGTAGCAGCAGGGTTTTTCTTCGTCGAGAAAAAAGACAAGTCTCTCCGCCCGTGCATCGACTACCGTGGGTTAAATAACATAACCATCAAAAACAAATATCCACTCCCACTTCTGACCTCTGCTTTTGAGCTGCTCCAGGGGGCGACAGTTTTCAGCAAATCGGACTTGAGGAGCGCATATCACTTAGTTCGGATCCGAGAGGGCGACGAGTGGAAGACCGCCTTCAATACTCACCTTGGACACTTTGAATACTTGGTTATGCCGTTTGGCCTCTCTAATGCTCCTGCAGTTTTTCAAGCACTCGTTAATGATGTTTTGAGGGATTTCATCAACAGGTTCGTCTTCGTCTACCTCGACGACATCCTGATCTTCTCCAAATCTCTATCAGAGCATGAGGCCCACGTCAGACAGGTCCTGCAACGCCTGCTGGAAAATCGGTTGTTCGTAAAAGGTGAGAAATGTATCTTCCACGTGTCCACAGTTGCCTTCTTAGGCTATGTTATTGAGCAGGGAGACCTACGTCCTGACCCAGCTAAGGTGAAAGCCGTGGTGGAGTGGCCTGAACCCCCCAACCGACGGCAGCTGCAGCGGTTCCTCGGCTTCGCTAACTTCTATAGGAGGTTCATCCGGGACTATAGCAAGGTAGCTCTGCCTTTAACGCAATTGACCTCTCCCAAGGTTCCTTTCCAGTGGAACGATGCTGCCCAATCAGCCTTCCTGGAGCTGAAAGAGCGATTCGCCTCAGCACCCATTCTCGTCCAGCCCGACCTAACCCTGCAGTTTGTGGTGGAGGTGGACGCATCCGACACGCGAGTAGGAGCGGTCCTCTCGCAACAGAGGGATGGTAAGCTTCACCCGTGTGCCTTTTTCTCCCGTCGTCTCACCCCCGCAGAACGCAACTACGACGTTGGCGATCGGGAACTTCTTGCCATCAAGCTCGCCTTGGAGGAGTGGAGGCACTGGCTGGAGGGCACTGCCCAACCGTTCATCGTTTGGACAGACCATAGGAATCTGGCATATCTGCAAACCGCAAAGAGGCTTAACGCCAGACAAGCAAGGTGGGCTCTATTTTTTACGCGGTTCCACTTTTCAATCACTTACAGGCCAGGATCCCGCAACGTCAAGCCGGACGCCCTGTCTCGACAGTTCTCCACCTCCGAAGACCCAGCGGACCCTGCTCCCATCCTCCCGGCCACCTGTGTGGTGGGGGCTGTCTCCTGGGAAATCGAGTCGGCCATTCGCGAGGCTCAGAGAGCCGAACCGGATCCAGGAGGCGGCCCTGCGGGGCGCCTGTTCATTCCCCGACCTGTCAGGTCTCAGGTATTACAGTGGGCACACACAGCCCGTTTCTCCTTTCACCCAGGAATACACCGCACAATTACTTTCCTGCAGCGCTACTTTTGGTGGCCCACCCTGAGCCGGGACGCCAAAGAATACGTCTCCGCGTGTACAACCTGCGCTCGAAACAAGACCCCAAACCAGCCACCCTCGGGTCCGCTTCATCCCTTACCCACGCCCACCAGACCATGGTCCCATGTTTCTCTGGATTTTGTGACCGGCCTCCCGCCATCTGCAGATAATACGGTCATACTCACGATCATTGACCGCTTTTCTAAGGCAGCTCACTTTGTTGCTCTGCCCAAGCTGCCTACAGCATTGGAGACTGCTCGCCTGCTCACCACCCATGTCTTTCGCCTGCACGGCATTCCAGATGACATCGTGTCTGACCGGGGTCCTCAATTCACGTCCCGTGTGTGGAGGGAGTTCTGCACCTCGTTGGGATCTAAGGTCAGTCTCTCCTCTGGTTATCATCCGCAGAGCAATGGCCAGTCCGAACGGGCGAACCAGGAGTTGGAGGCG
>NW_005187734.1:73430-85225 GCF_000239375.1 Pundamilia nyererei
TTGGAGGACGTCAGATTCCCGTCTTTTCCCTCACATACCCCGGAACCCTGGACCCCCCTCCCCTCCCTCCAGCACTTTGTAAATAGCATCACCTGGTGTCGTTGTGTAAATAAAATCTGTAAATCCTGTAAGGAGTCCCGGTCTGCGCCTGAGTCCGTTAACTGAAACCTGACAGGATGTACACTCCAAGGTCCGATCACAAACTTACAACCCGAGGACAGTTCCACGCATGCCCAGTGTTTGTTCACATCTTTCAGTTCAGATTCAGGAGATCCATTCCAGCACATCCTCGTGTCCGCTGATGGCTCTGAATCCGTTCAGCTACCTCCTACTCTACCATCAGCAGTTTCTATGTCGTCGCCTGCAGTGCCGCCATCACCAGACTCACTGCCTGTGGCTGCCATTCCGCCAGAGGTCACTGCACTTCCTGGTCCTAACTCACCTGGTCCTGTCTCTACCAAGCCCCGTACATTGTGCCCAGTGCCTGCAGAACTGCCTGACGATTTGCAGTTATGTGCCTGCAGCTGCATCCCATTCGGTCGGCATTTGGACCTGCTTCGCCGCCACCGCTGGCTCCACGGTCGGCCCCCTGAACTGCTTGGCCTGCGTCGTCGACCTCTGGGTCGACCTCCTGAACTGTCTGGCCCGTAGAAAAGTAACACTCCTAAAGAGCCCAGATGAGCGCATCAGAACTGTAGAAGTCTTAGTGCAGGACAGAACCTATATCAGACCTGTGGTGTGTCTGATTCCTCTGCCCCACTTCCTGACAAAGGTCAACTCTAACCAGTTAAACATATTTCTCGCTAGAAATATGGGGGCGGCTGTTGTAAAGACTCACCTTTCAGCACACTTCACCAGATGCACCTTTTTTCTTTTCCTCACCTTTGATTGGGTGTGGTGCTTGCCCTTAATTGCACTCACCTGTCACCCGTTATATAAGGACTGCACTCACCTACCGCTAACTCTTTCTTTACTCCCACATGGGGCGGCAGCTGAGGTGAGTTTCTGTTTGAGTCTCCTGAGTGACACACTTTATTTTCTTTATTTCCTTTCAGTTAGCAGTCCATGCGTGTCTTTCCTTTTGCTCATTATTCAGTAAAACAAGAAACTTGCAAGTGATTGTTGACTGTTCATTCTCATCCTGACCGAATGAGCCCATGATGGTAACAAGCTCCAACCTCCTCTGAGCCTTCCTTCAAAACATAACCCTTTCCTGACTGATAGATTCTCAGTTGCTTCTTTAGATTGTGGCATGGTGTGTTGCTTTTTGAGATCTTTTAGCCTCCTTCACATTGTCAAACAGATCCTGAGTGATGCGTTGATTCAAGCCTGAGTGAAACTGAACTCAGCATTCCAACAAATGTCGTTAATCACAGTTACTTCATGATTTAACAAGAGGGGCAATTACTTGTCCACACAGGCCCAGGTGGGTTTGGATAACTGTTCTCCCATAATGAATGAAATCATCGTTTCGAAAATACATTGTGTGTTTACCTGTGTTATCTTTGTCTAATAGTCAAATTAGTTTGATGATCTGAAACATGTAACTTCTAGAAACATTAAATATACCGTAATTGTCGGGCTATAAGCCGCTACTTTTTGCACAAGCTTTGAACCCTGAGGCTTTTAGTCAGGTGCGGCTTTTCTATGGATTATCCATGATTTTTGTGATATCGTAAGACGATTTGTTTTGTTTGTTCCGCTGTCGTACGGCACTACGTTGCCTGGCGGAAGGGCATGTGATCAGACACACAGTGTCGGGGTTCAAGAGTGGTATGTTGGTCACATGTCCATCCGCCAGGCAACATAGTGCCGTACAAGTAGCGCGAAAAACAAACTTCAAAGTAGCGCTACACGTTCAGCCGGAGGCGTGGATGACGAGCAGCGATAAACTTGCGAAAAGCAAGTTATGCTCAACTCCACCGGTGGAATCTGACAGCGTGGAAAAGTGTGAAAACATCCACGATCACCAACGGATTTCAAAGGGCTGGACTGCTGCATGATGGAGAGGAGGTGTCAGTGGTGTGTGACATTTTTAAATACGATGAAGGAATACAAGACAGTCATAAGGAGTTTCATAGAGCTACGTGCACGGGTGAGTGATCGGGTGATACTCACAACCGAGGCATTGCTGTCAGATTTATTTATACCAAGAGACAGTTGCATAGCATTTCCTGTTTTTCAAGCTTACTTATCAGCATGTGTGTGTGTTCTGTGTGTGTGTGTGTGTGTGTGTGTGTGTGTGTACGTGACAGGATGTAATGGCATGTGATACTAAAATATATGAACATTTTAATACATTTGAAAGCTTTATAACGGAGGTATCTTTTAATAATAGACATCTGCAGTTTAAACTTAAAAGTTACTTCTATCCGGAGGACACCGCCACGGCCCTTCAGAGGGTGTTCAACTCTGACACTGACAACGAGGATTTGTTTGGTTTTGAAAGTGACAACGAAGGAAAGAAGCTGAGAGTGGATGACGAAGCCACCCTGAGCCTGTTCGTATCCGACACTGGAGGAGAGGACTTTGGTGGTTTTAGTGCGCAGAAAGATGGTGGTGAATGACTGACTTTTCTTCTTGTTAAAGCCGTGTCACTGCACCTGAGCCTAAAAGGTAGTCCGAATCTATTTTTCTGGTGTGCTGTAGGTTATTGTTATGTACTACATTTGTTAATCATTTATGAAGCACAGTACATGTTTTGTACTTGTAATTACCGCTACTTGTACATATACCTAAAAAGTTATGCAAATACCCGTAACTTGTTTTTCAAAATATTAATAAAAGGGATGTGTCTCCAAACAGCCATCTCTTTCCTGACATACAATGAACCTTTCCATCTGTAAACCTGCAAACCCTTGCAAAGACACTGGGTCCCTGTGTTTGCTATTAGAACCTTTCATTCAGCCTTTTAATTTCACATTGATGGTGCAGGGACATTCACTGGCTACCTTGCAACAAACTGCAAGGCAGTTTGTAAAAGAAGCACAGGTGTCTTTTTTGTTATGGTGTCTTCTGCCAACATTTTTCTTCTCTTTTTTTTCATCATCTTCAAAGCTTTTTTACCCACCCATGTTCTTGGGCATTTTGTTAAAGAGTGAAACACTAAGTTATGTCAAAGTTGACAATGTTACTTCAAGGCTGACAATCATATGTTGTTTTCTCTGTCATCTCTTGGGGATGCTAAATTATGAAAGCACAAATCAAAGGAAATCAAGACATTATGTCAGGGTCTGGGAGGGTACCTGCAGGTCTCCAACAGCGGCCCCTTCCTCCTTTAGGCGGAGTTCGGTTGCTCCTCCCTGGCTGACCACCTGTGAGCAATTATTCCGGCAGTATATCAGACCTGCGCTCTCAACCATTCATCGCCTGAGTATCTGCTATCCCCATAGGTAGCACCTGGAGTGGAGGTCTTGTCTCCCTCACTCCCGCCTTCCTGCACCTGGGCCGCTTGCTGCTGATACGACGTGGCCTGCGGGCCCACCACTCACTTGCCTGCCTCCCCACATCTCGACCGCTTCCGGGCCTTCCGCCCCACCTGTCCCCCCCACCTGAAACCAAGTAAGGCAACTCAATTCAACTGTGGAGGATCGTTGATTGTCTGCTGGATCCCACTGACCGTGATCTCCTCTTTTTCCAGTGCCCCAGCAGGTGTCTAGGTCACCCTCCGTTATCTTAGATTATCCTACGCGCCACTAGTGTGGTGGCGTCATTTTGTTTTTTTGCTTGTGTTTGCCTGTGGGCGGAAATAAATCCTTTGTTCCCTTATCGTCTCGCTTCCGGGTTGGTTTCTGCACCTGTGTCCATCTCTGTTACCTCGTGCCGCTGGGCCGTGACACATTAAACCTAAAGGCTCTGAAGCAAGTCTGAACCCTTGCCACTTCAGTTTGCAGGGAAATAAAGCTTGTTATATAGATTATATTGCATTGATTGAAATCTGTCCTACTATCTTTCAAACAGAAAAGGAGACCTTTCTGGAGCCATTTGTGCTTAAGGACCTGCTGCCATCCTCACTGGGAAGTTATTATCGTTACACTGGCTCTTTGACCACTCCACCCTGCAGCAAGGTGGTAGAGTGGATCATTTTCAGCAGTCCTGTCTACTTCTCTTACAAACAGGTAAGAAGCATGCCAGTAATACAGCTGTGTCAACTTGTTTCCTTAGTTATATAAGAATAACACCACTCATTTAAACATATTGCAAAACCTTATTTTTATTCTATGTTAATGCTGAAGTTAAGTAACCACAACCTATTTTATAAAATGTAAAAAATTCCCCTCTCTCCTCTGCTGGCGGTCTATCCCTTAAGCTCGGGTTCTCTACTACGGGCCTGTGAGCATGAGGGTCCTCGTGTCCCCTTTTCCTGATGTTGCTGTCATTTGCTATGGCTACGTCTAACACTATGGCCGTCTTCCTCTCCTCCACCCCTACTATGTCCGGTTGGTTAGCCATCATCAGTTTGTCCGTCTGTATCTGAAAGTCCCACAGGATTTTAGCACAGTCATTCTTGAGCACCCTAGTGGGTGTCTCCCATTTTGGCTGCTCTTGCTCCTCTTTCTTGGGTTTCTGCTGTCTGAGGTATTCACTGAGCATGTGGTCAGTTGTCTGATGTACTCGTGGATGTTCATTGTCTTATTCTGGATGTGGTTCTAGCGTACAGATTCAGTGTGCTGGATTTGGGGTGAAATCCTCCATGAATGGTCAGGAGCTTGTTATCCCAGCAGGATACCTGATCACCAACAGGGCATAGGTGTTGATAACCCGGATCTTGTTCTTGCCATTCAGCTGACTAATCAGGACTTGCCTTACTTTCTGCAGGTACTTGGTGGTTGCAGCTTTCCTAGCGGCCTCGTTATGGTTCCCATTTGCCTGTGGGATTCCCAAGTACTTGAAGCTGTCCTCAACAATGTTGCCTTCTGGTAGTGTGATGCCCTCAGTTCTGACTACCTTTCCTCTCTTTGTTACGATCCGATTACACTTCTCGAGTCCAAATAACATTCCAGTTTCGTTGCTGTAGATCCTTGTGGAGTGGATCAGTGAAGTGATGTCCCATTCACTCTGGGAATACAGCAAGATATCATCGATGTAGAAGAGGTGGTGTTACTTAAAGCAGTTTCACTCCGGTTCTTTTTTTAATCGTTGGGTCTCCAGAGACGGCACCGGACTGAGTAGTTATTTCACAAAATCTTTATTCATCTTCAGTTACGCATGCACCTTCTAGAAGGAGGGACGTTCAAGGCTGGTGTCCCTCTGCAGATCTTCACTTCTTTGTTTTGTTACAACCAGCTTTATAGAAGCGACCCCATCATAAAACCCACATGATGTGTTGTAAACTCTGTGTTTGTATATGTATGTGCAAGCACGTGAGTGCCAGTGTGTGTGCGTACCTGTGTGTTTATGTGAGTGTACATGAGTGACTGTGTGTGTGGGTGGGTGTGCGTCGCCACAGTTAAAGCACAGTGTGTCTCTGTGTATGTGACTTCCTACTGGTCATAAAAGTCCATCTCCCCTCACCCAAGCTACACCAAATTCCTTTACAAAACATACAAAACACAGTTAACATATTACAAGCACTGAGACCCCCACTCTGCATCCACTGGGCCATTGGCCTCTTACTTTAACAGCTAAGCATGTGGAGGGTCTCCTGCAAACCTACTTCTAAGTTATGACAATTATAAGCTTTTCACGTACTAGCATTAGCATCCCCCATCTGTAGCTTCCTGTTTCCTTTTATGACAGGCTGACACCTGGTGTGCATAAATTCCTCTCCCTCTACTGTAGCTAAACCAAACTGAAACCCACAGACAAATCCTTCCCTATTCCTCTGATCTACTGCTGGACCCTTTCATCTAAGCAAATTTAACACATTATATTCTAATAATTGTTTTCTTGTACTCACAGTGGCTGATATCCTTAGACAGTCTTGTTAATGATCTCATTGAGGAGGTCCAGGCCTATGCAGAACAGCAGTGGGGACAGCGCATCTCTTTGGTAGATCCCGCTCTTGATGGTGACGTGTGCTATAGGCTTTCAGTCGGCCTCCAATGTTGTTTGTCACATCCCCATTGAGTTCTTGATGAAGGCTCTAAGGGTCCTGTTGATCTTGTACAGTTGTAGTCATTTCAGGATCCAGGTGTGGGGCATCGAAGCATAGACCTCCTTGTAATCAATCCAGGCAGTGCACAGGTTGGTCACTCTAGCCTTGCAGTCTCGGGCAACTGCTTTCTCTACCAGCCGCTGATGTTTCGCTCCTCTGGTATTCCTGCCAATTCCTTTCTGTGCCCCACTCATGCATTGCATGTTCCGGAATGTATTCACTATGGAATGTGAGAAGGAAAAGTGTGAACAAAGCAATAAAATCATTTACAACTTTTGTAACTGACAGGTCTGTCACGGTGTGAGCCGTACAGACTGGACCCAGAGCAGATTTAACACAGAAGTGGAGCGTACATGACAAGAATTTATTACAGTGAGTGAAACTGTGGAACAGGGTTCATACGCCTTTTTCAGGGTCAAATTCAAGCAATGCCATGTGAAAATTAAGACAAATCATCTTAGGTGAACAAATCAACTTGTTAGAGACATTCTTCTCCTGTTGATAAAAAAACAACCAAAAATAAATGAGTCTTCTCATCAGATATTGATGCTTCTTTCATGTGTGACAAAAAATAGGAGACAGATGTTTGTTTGTTTGTTTGTTTGTTAGTTTTATTGGGAATTAACTTAGCTTCTCAGATGAGAGGTGAAAGGTCTTCAAGCAACTTTAAAAAATCCAGACGCTTTTCTTCCCAAGCTCCTTAGACTACAATGACCTGGATGACTGAGAACCTTCACAGACACATTCTATAGTTAGTATCTGAAGTCAGTTTTGGTAATGATCTGGCTGAGGCTAGCCTCCAGTGTTGTTCTCCACATCGCCTCATTGATCTTTTATAGTTCTAGACATTTCAGGTCCACGTGTTAGAGACTGAGTCATAAGTGTTCCTGTAATCAATCAAGGAGGTGCACATGCTGGTCAGTCTGGTCTTACAGTCTCTAGTGACTGTTCTATCTGCCAACAGCTGGTGTTTTGTCCCTGTAGTGATTCTGCCAAATTCCTTTCTGTGCCCCGCCCATGTACTGAGCAATGTGCCTGTTCATGCTAGACACTATGATGGCTGACAGGTTTCTTTCATGTTGTGCTGAGTCAGGTAGTTGACTTTGGGATTAGGACTGCCCAGGCTTTCATTAGCCATTCTGGTTGTGTCTCATCTATTAGCATTTTGCTCATTTGTGCTGCCAGACAGTCATGGCTACTTTAGCCAGTAGATGTGAATCATGCCAGGGCCTGTTCTGTCCAGCTCTTAGACAAAGACTTGCTCTTGGATGTCTGCCACTGTGCTTTAATCTGTTCTTAGATCCACTAGCCACTGGGCATTGTTGTCCTCTGCTGTATCCTTCTCCCATATGCTCAGTAGAACAGGACTGGTTCATCTCCAGTATTGGTGGGGCTGTTCTCATATTATTCTCTTGCCATTGACAGTATGTTTTGGATGGTTCCATGGAGAACATCTGGTATAGCATCCTGGCTTCAGTAATTGTGCGTCCCTCCATGGCTATGCCTCCCCAGACCATTACTGACCCACCACCAAATCTGTCATGTTGAGTGATGTTGTAGGCAGGGTAACATTTTCCACATCTCCTTGAGACCCTATCACATTTGCTAAGGGTGAACTCATACTCATCTGTGAAAAGCACAGGGCACCAGTGGTGGACCTGCTTATTTTGGTACTGGAATTGGCAGGTCCACTACCAAGAAAAATGGTGGTATTGGAAAGTCATGTCCGTGTGTATTTTTATCTGATCTGTTTGCTCAGGATTTGACAGAGACAGGCACCTGCTGGTCCTTGATGGGTCGTGGGAGTTCTAAACTTTGAAATAGTAACACAGCTCAGGAGTGATCATATATATATATTGCACAAGGAACAGAAATCCCACAGAGGATGCCTAGAGAGAAGATGGATTGATAAGAGGCATGGTGGTAAAGTGGTTTGCACTGTTGTCTTGTAGTAAAACGTTTCCTACATACTCGAAAAGGAAGGTTCCTGCATATCCTGCAGTTTAGATGGCCTGTGTATCCCTGTGAATGTTTCCTTCAGGCACTCCTGTTCCAGAGACAAGCATGTTATATTAATTGGTTATTCTAAATTAGCTGTGGATGCAACGTACATAAAGTGCTTTAAGTGTATAGAATAACATGCTCTGCTTTGAGTGGTCAGTAAGATTAGAAAGGCGCTATATAAAGAAAAGTGCATTATGCCTGCAAGCACAATAATCTGCAATGTAACTACGTAGTCTGAAAATAAACAACTTAGACTTAATTTACTCTAAGCTACCTGATCTCTTAAAAAATAAATCATGAAAAGGGTTCAACTTACAAAGCTGTCTCAGTGAAACAGTGGCAAGTCCCATACACACAAAGTTTTCTATCACTGTTTTGAATGGGCAGACAAGTATGCAATAATCAAGTTTTTTGTTCTAAATATTAATAAATGTTGAATTGATATTGAGATTTACAAAGGGTAATTACGAGTTGTTCTGGGTTTTTTTGTTTGTTTGTTTTTTTAGGACAAAGCATTTAAAATAGTATTTAACAGTTGAAGTGTTTATTGTCATGTGTCCAAAGGAAAAGAAGGCATTTCTCTGTGCAATGAAATTCGTTCTTTGCTGTCCACACACAGATGCCGATTAACATGTAAAATAGAAATAAAACATAAAATACAAATGGTACAAATAAACAGAAGAAGATAAAAAAGAAGACAATATTAAAGTGTGAAACAGAGATCTACAAAAGAGCTATGAGCTTAATATGCAGGGTGACTTGATGTGCAAAAAATTATTATTACTGTTCATAACAGTTGCAATGGTTACACAAACCTGTATGATAAATCCTAGAAGTTCGAGGTTTGTTTGTTTTGTTTTTTTTAAATCACTGTGGCTGTTATTACTCCGTGCTTTAGGTAAAAAGTGACCTGAGTGATAATTTTCTCCAATTAAGTTGTAAAACCACTCTGCTGTCTGAAAATGTGTTAGATAACTCCATTCCAAATTGATCTGTCCTTCCGCTTTTGGTGTAGACATTATTATAAGGGAAGATTTGGCCTTAATCATACTGTCAAAGCACGAAATATGAACAGTATGGAAGTAAGCGTTAAATAAAGAGCCCTGATGTTAAACTTGCCCTGTGCCTTCAGTAGTTTATACTTTAAAACTGTCAAGGTTTTTCTTTGGGAAATGCAAAGATAACCATTGTTCAGTTCAACTCAGTGTTATGTGTGACTTGATGTTATTTACTACGTTCATCATATTGTAATTGTGAAGGAAATCCTGTGTAACCAGGCCAGCTTGAGCAGAATAACTCAACAGATGCTGCGCACTTAATGGTGTGTGTGTGTGCGTGTGTGTGTGTGTGTGTGGTTTTATAGAAAGTACTTTGAGCTCCAAAGTGTTGAGAAAAGTGCTCTATAAATTAAACATAAATTGAGTATTTGGTACCACAGATGCATCATTGTCTTGCACACACTCAAAAGTGACACTAATCCTCTGCTAATAAGCTACCTCCAGAGACTCCTCCTTGAAGTGACCCCTTGATCCCTAATGAGAAGGAAAGTCCATCCACCCTAATTATTAAGCCCTGTTACTTAACATAAATAAGAAGGTGATCCGGCATTAAGACTACTGACAGAACAATATTTTGCCCATGTTTATAGCAATAACAAACTTTTTTTTCTGGTCCACTTGGTAAAGAAGGTCCTGCAGCAGCTACACTTCCTGTGTCCTGAGGAAAATAACCTGACCTTCTGCCACTCCTCATTTGAGAGCGTACTCTCTTACTGCCTGGGTGTTTAGTACGCAGGGGGCTGCGCCGAGGACAATAAACACTGCCCCAAAAATCCCTGGCTGCCCTCTGCCACCCCTGTAGGCCATTGCCAGATTCTCCTGTCTCAGGAAAACCAGGGCCATCACATGTGACCACTTGCAGCCCGCCGACCACCTGTTTGACCGCCACATTACTTCAATAAAGCGCTTTACAAAATTCCCACCCAAACCTACCGGGTACATAACAGTGCTCAGTACATATTATTTATTTAAAATGTTTGTATATGGAAGGAATATGTTTATTCTATTTTCAAAGGACAACATACCAACAATACGTGTAAGCAGTACAATCAATTTAACACTGCCAATAAAGACATATGTGCTGATTTGAGTAGAAACTTTATTGCACGTAAACATTTGACATGACAGGAAACTCCTGAATACAGCTTTTGTAAGCTACCTCCTGGAATTTCAGTGACACTTTTCATTTTGTAATTGACTTACGGCTGCTTTGGGCTCAGGTTTTCGAAACGAGATTCAGCCTGAAGTGAATAAAATCAAAGGCCTGTTGAGTCTTGGTTTTTGAAACACTTTCGTTTTGGATGATAGTTGAAGTAGGGTTAGCAAAAAGGGGCCGATGCTCAGATACTTACATGACAGCTCAACAAAAATCGGCTCCTTTCAAACAGACTGCGTGTGTGGACACATGTGTATGAAGAGCCGGTCTCGTGTGTCGTCAACCTTTTAATGTTTTTTGTTATACTCGACTCATTTCACAATTGCCCTAAAATTGAGATGTCAACAGAGAAATACTAGTGAGATTAACCTATGAGTACCAATTCTAAGTAGGATGGGTGAGTTAATCCTTCCACCTGAGATGGTTCAGTACATTTTAAATTGTAACATGACATTGTAAAATACCTCTTCAGAATAAATACTGATATGGTGATTTGGATTTTCAAATAAATATACTTAGGCTATATCCACACGTACACAGGTATTTTTAAAAATGGAGATTGTTGAGTCTAAACTTAGACCTCGCTGACTTGTGAGACTTATTTCCGTGAAGGAATGATGCAAGGCAACAGTGATCAATCGATTTTACTTGCGCAAGGGAGGCCCCGGTCGGTGTCTCAGAGCACTCTGAATCCTACCACAGACGACCTCGACTCAGGGCTCCGCTTGCCGCCTTTTATTGAAAACAGTTACAGTACACTGTTAAGGTTCAAAATATTGGGGATGGACACCAGAAGAAAAACCCACAATAACAACACTGGTCCGGTCGGGTTGAGTCAAACGATGATTTAATGATCACACACGTGGGAGATGAGAACACACAAGCACCTCCCATTGTAAAACCCCCCTATGGTTACAAAAGATAAGGCATTGTGTGTGTGTGTGTGTGTGTGTGTGTGTGTGTGTGTACGTGAGTGTGTCTTTCTGTGTGCGGGACTTCCTGATAACAACTGTTTTTAACAACATCCTTGATCATAAAAAGGGTAGTCTCCCCCACACCCTATATATGGCTCAATTCCTTTATTGGTTCACCATGCACAACACAAGTGAGGCCATGAAGGGCAGGAAGTTTACTAAACAACAAAACAGAACCTTCACATGGGATGTGCCTGTAATAAAACACTACAGCCTCCCACCATTCGACAGGCTGGAGAGGGGAACAAAGGAATGCCTTTGATCACACAGTTTGAAACAATGTAGAGATGGTAAGCATAAAAATGACAACATTTAACAATTCACTCTAACAGAGATTTTCCATTTTCGTTTTTAAAAATAAAATCTCATCCACACGTGCAGTTTTAAAAAAATATGTCTGTCCACATGTAAAGGCTAAAAACAAAATTTTGGTCAATCAGAAGTCTAGAAGCCTGGGAGGGAAATAGTGATGGGATTTCCGGCTCTTTTTAGAGAACCAGCTCTTT
>NW_005187734.1:90602-92920 GCF_000239375.1 Pundamilia nyererei
GGCTTTCGAGCCTATACAGCTTGGAGTAAGACAACATGCATGAAGAGGATGATGTGGACAAAATACTCATTTGCCTAATAATTCTGCACTCCCTGTATAGACACTCTCTAGTGTTAATTTAACACTGGAGATTTTGCTGTGTAAAGCTCCCCCAAAATAAGGAGAAATATTTTTTTCCCCAAAAATTAAAAAGTCATGCAGTAGAGGGTTTTTATGATACCAGAATAGGGATGATGGAGTAGGTTTAAATTTATTAGATTGATCAGTTTTGCTGAACTATAAAATATTTTGGGTGCAGTGTATTTTTTGCATACGAGTATAACAGAATAACTTTAGTGTTTTGTTTTGTTTTTAAACTTGAGTATGAACTTATACAAAATGCAGCAAGTTATTTATAAAAAACAGTTTTATTGATTACAAGCTACACTATATCTGATTCATATCGGTATCGGCAGATATCCAAATTTATGATATCGGTATCAGACATAAAAAAGTGGTATCGTGCCATCTCTACATAGTATACAAGAACATCTGTGCAGAGTATGGCCTGGAAGTCCTGAGGTCAAAATGGAACACGAGTGATTCAGAAGAGAACAAAGGTTTTAGTGAAACTGAGGCTTGGGGGTTTGGTGAAAGGTTTGGTGAAACGGAGGCAGAGAGTGGTCGAGAAGGACCAAACTAAGATCCTATGGGATTTTCAGATACTGACAAACTGGTGATGGCTAACCAACCAGACAGTGGTGGACAAGAAGAGGAATCAGAGGAAGATGGCTGTCGTGATAAATGTAGCAATACTGAATGATAGCAACATCAGGGAGAAGGAACACAAGAACCTGGGCTGAAATAAAAAGTCAAGAAGGTGTGGAGGGTGAAGGTAACAGTGGTCCTACTGGTAATCAGAGCACTAGGTACAGTGACCCCAAGCTAAAGGAGTGGCTCCAGCAGATCCCAGGAACAACATCGGAGATCTCTGTCCAGAAGAGCGCGATCCTAGGAACAGCTAAGATACTGTGCAGGACCCTCAAACTCACAGGCCTTTTTAAAAAAAAAATTTTTTTTACTGGTGGAATGACAAAGTTTTTTTCTTTTTTTTTTTATGGAATAGTAACAGTGAGCATTCAGCATTTTTGTAGTGTCCCATGTTTGCTTATTTTTTTAAAATGCATTTATTTATCATTTATATATTTGCATGCAGTTGTTTTCAAATGTGTGTTATGTGTTTATGTTATTTCATTTTTATTAATTTATATTTCAGTGCGTTGAAACCTGTGTATTTTTATGTCAGGTCCTTTATTGGTCACTGCCACATGCCAGGCAATTATCAAAGTTTCTTTATTTTCCTGCTCATATTCTTAATTTTTGTGAAATGCTTTGTTTTATTTTGTCAGTAAAATTGGCTTTTGCTTCTGTGTGATGAGTGCAAAAAAAGAATGAAAAGACACTCAAAATAACCAAATTGACTTCTGCTTGGTAATAACTACCTGTCTCCACTCGTATCTCTATTTTGCTGTAATGTTCACTTTCCCTACTACCACCAGTTGGAGGCTTTCTACTCCATCTTCACCACAGAGCAACAAGACCATGTTAAGTCGGTGGAGTATCTGCGCAGCAACTTCAGGCCCATCCAGAGCTTAGATAACCGGCACGTCTTCAAGTCTGCAGTAAAAGATGCCTGGTTGCCTGACCTAAATGACAGCGGCAGCAACCCGTATGGCACAGAGGCTTCCAAAGGTAGGATGTTCACACTTTAAGTATTAATTTTTTGGTTTTTTTTATATTACCTATTCCAGAGGTGGGACCAAGTCATTGTTTTGCAAGTCTCAAGTAAGTCTCAAGTCTTTATCCTCAAGTCTCAAGTCAAGTCTCAAGTAAGTCTCAAGTCTTTATCCTCAAGTCTCAAGTCAAGTCTCAAGTAATGTCAGGCAAGTCAGAGTCGAGTCTCAAGTCACTGGTGTAAAAGTCCGAGTAAAGTCACAAGTCTGAAATTTTGAATTTCAAGTCTTTTCGAGTCTTTAAAAAAAAAAAACGAAAAAAGAAGGTTGCAGTTATGCTAAATGTAAATATTGGACCATGTAATTTTTAAATCGGTGTTTTTCTCAACGCATGACAAAATAGTGAACTTGCAGCTCAATTAAACTTAGCTCCAAGAATAATTTTCACCGACAGTTCTGAGATAAGCTGCATGTTATTCTTGGATGCGGTTGTAGGACCGGTGTTGTGCCAAAAAGTGATTGTCTGCCAAAAACTGATTTCCGGTATTTGCCAAAATTGATTGCTCGTATTTAAACTGCTATAAGTAACTTGTTGGGCTATAATAT
>NW_005187734.1:94440-96077 GCF_000239375.1 Pundamilia nyererei
TGACTCGAGTCTGACTCGAGTCCAAGTCATGTGACTCGAGTCCACACCTCTGACCTATTCATATTCATTGACTTAATTTATATAAAAGGAGGTATTGGTATTTACATCTGTAGTTTCAGTCTATGCTTGGATCAAAGTAAGGGAAAATGCTACTTTGGGTCAGGTACTTGTACTAGCTTAAACAGCTACATTTCCCTCACTGCTATGAACTGAGCTGAAATGAGCTGAGAGTCCAAAGTGCAGAGAACTAATCTGAAGAAATAAAAAGTGAAATCCCAGGCAGAGCAGCTCAATCTTATTGCTTTTAAGCCAAGTGGAGCAGACTGAGGCTTGGTTTGATGACACTGAGGCATGTGGACAAGGTGATAAACTTTCAGTGTTCTACTTTTACAATAATTAATTGATTAAAGCATTTCTTATGGCATTGTATCCAGCTGTAGGCAAATAAAAAATGTAGACAATATCCTGTTTTGTTTCACAGTGAGTGATCTGTTTTAGCATAGCTACTGTAACTCAACCAATTCCCCAAAATAAGTTGTAATTTTTTTTCAATGTTCAATCTAATGTCTTAACTTTGTAACTATTGTTAGTTTTTGCAGGATAGAGTCAAAATGACACATCCTGGTGGTTCTAGGGTTGTTTAAAATGTTGGCATTGACCCTCTGTTAGTGCTTGGTTCTATCACTTGGTCTCCCAGGTGATCTATACAGAATTCCTAATCTGCTAAAATATATCCTCACATCATTCTTCCATGGTAATGATTCTTAATGTTAATAAACGAAGTATATGTACAGATTGTCTTTTCTTTTTGTGTGCTTTTGGATTATCTGTCTTTTTAGTACTAATTCGGTTAACTCTCCTAACATAAGGCAGTGGGAGGCACACTGGCCAACCTCCCACTCTCACCTCATTACCAGTCAAAGAATGCTACAACGTGTGCAGAGTTTGTGTATGCATGCTGTGTGTTTGTGAATGTGCTTGTTTTTCTCTGTGGACTTATAAGTCTGCATGTGAGGCCTAGCATCTGTTCACTGTCATCTCTCCTTAAGTTTGTCCCCAACCTTCCTTCAGGCACTGTTCCATATGGTCCGCAAGGAAAGTATATATGCTAGACATGCACAAACCCACTCTTCCACATACGTGTGTGTGTGTGTGTGTGTGTTTTCCTGGCACATTATGCTTGCTCGTGTAGGATGTCCTTGAGTGCTACTATGAGACATTTTCTGTATGCAAAGAAGAAATGCAGATCAGGAGGAGGGAAGACGGCTGGATGGAAGTGTGTAGAATTACAGTTAAAATGAAAATAACAGGTACAGCTGTCTAAACCGCTTCTTTATGCAAATATCTAATCACCCAGTTACATGGCAGCAATTCAGTATATTTAGGAAGGAAGAACATGGTTTGAATTACAGTAGAAAGTATTAACTAAGCATTAGAATGGAGAAAAATCCGATCTAAGTGACTTTGAATGTGTCAGAGTATTGTATGAGTATTTTGGAAACTGGTGATCTACTGGTAGGGATGGGTACCGGTGTCCGGTGCCATGATGGCACCGGTTCTGACATAAACGGTAGTAACCAGACCGAAAAGCAGCGCACATTTCGGTGCTTTATTTCGGTGCTTTTTTTTCCTGAGCT
>NW_005187734.1:101393-111014 GCF_000239375.1 Pundamilia nyererei
AGAAGAAGAGGCAGCTGTGCAGCGTAAAGACAGAATAACTCCAGCTTTGTGTCTTTTTTTTCATTCTAGCTGAAGTACGGGACCATTTGTGTTCCTTTTCAACTCAATAGGGAGTTATTGTAATTGGTCCAGCCCAGAGTCCATCATGACCAATTGACCAACTTACCACCTTTCATTGTTTATACTGTTACCGAAAGCCAAAACAAGACAAACGAAAACAAACAAAAAAAAACTTCGGCCCATAAAAATGAAAAATCACCATCGGCCCACTGGGCGGCGAGTCCCGCTGTGATCAAGATGGATGTCAGTGTAAGCTGTTTCTTAACACCCCATATTCCTGAAGCATCTCTCAAAGAACACCCTGAAACTACGTCCATGTCCTGAAAACGCTCCACATCCACACTAGTGTTTTCAGTCGTTTTCACAGAGTTGTGCTTCCACATTGAAATGTCTGAGAATGCTTACATTCCAGTACTGCGCACGCGTGAAGCGGAATAAGATTCGGCCTGCCTCATTTCTGTCTGCCGCTTATTTACTTTCCGGCTCGTTGAAATGTCGCAGCAAAAGCTCGAGGAAAAGCACTGAGTTTTTTTAAATGGACTAACAATGAGGTGGAGTTGTTGCTGCGAGTAACACAAAAGTAGAGCAGGGCGATATGGCCAAAAATATATATCACGATATATATTTGAAAAATTGCGATAACGATATAACTGACGAATTTCTGCGAGACAAAATACAACTCCACAACTTTACTAGCGCAAAAACCCCCCCAAAGGCATTTCCAGTAGAAATGGGCTGACATATCCTGAGCACAACCATGTATAATATCCACTCCTCCACTTCTGTACCATTGATTCATTAATGCTGTATTCTAACACAGCTGCTCTATTCCCATGTTGTTGCAGTATATTAATGACTAATCTGGTATTGTGGATGGATTATCTCAAGGGCAGCACGGTGGCACGGTGGTTAGCACTGTTGCCTCACAGCAAGAAGGTCCTGAGTTCAATTCCACCATCAGGCCAGGGTCTTTCTGTGTGGAGTTTGCATGTTCTCCCCGTGTTTGCGTGGGTTCTCTCCGGGTACTCCGGCTTCCTCCCACCATCCAAAGACATGCGGGCTTGTGGGGATAGGTTAATTGGATAATCCAAATTGCCACTAGGTGTGAATGTGTGAGTGAATGTGAGTATGAATGGTTGTCTGTCCCTGTGTGTTGGCCCTGCGACAGACTGGCGACCTGTCCAGGGTGTACCCCGCCTTTCGCCCTATGACAGCTGGGATAGGCTCCAGCGCCCCCCGCGACCCTGAAAAGGATAAGCGGAAGCGAATGGATGGATGGATGGATTTATATAGCGCTTTACAATACCACTATTCATTCACTCTCACATTCATACACTGGTGGAAGCAGCTACAGTTGTAGCCACAGCTGCCCTAGGGCAGACTGATAGAAGCAAGGCTGCCATATCGCGGCCTCGCTAATACATTTTTTTCATGGATGCCTGGATGTTAAACTTCATAGTTACACCTGGTAAAGTACCAATGCTGATCGTTTTATTAAAGATGAAATAATTTAGACAGTTTTTAACTCTCAGTGATGCTGCAGTGTTTGTTTGACTTTGGGACCTGAAGGGGATCTGAAGAGGATGGAGTTTTGGACCCAGATTACTCCCAGATTTACGAGCACAAAGACAGGTTAAAAGGCAAACTGTAAGAAAGGGAGCCAGAGTTTATTAATTGTTAATAATAATGACAAATACAGCAATAACGACGGCCCGCTTGCATGTTCTACAAAAAACTGTGCTTTGCTGTGTATCTGACGGACAAACACCAACCAGTGAAGTTGCACCATTTTTAAAAACTAATTCTGGTTCATCCGTTTCACTCAACAATCCGCTTTCCCCCTTCTCGTTCTCCGTTGCCGCCGTGCTTTTTCGGCCGTGTGCATATGAAAACAAAGGCACTGCGCATTCGCGTTTTACCCATATTCTATCGTGATATTTCATTTTCTTATCGTTGCCTAACATTGTACCGGTATTACCGTGAACGGTATATGGCCCAGCCCTACACAAAAGTAAAAAGTTGCCAAAGCAAGTAAGAATTAAATAATCTGGAGCATGTACAAACTGATATTAATCTTTAATAGGGCTTTCAAAATTGAGAGCAGAGAAAACAACTCCTGTATAATGTCATCCGCTATCTTTGTTTAATTGGTCACATGACTGCATCACGTAACTAAAATGCAATCATCATTTTTGAAAGTCTGCATTTTCAAGTGTCCACACTGCGATGGGACAGCTCAGTTCTGAAATGTATGCGCTTTCGAGAGTGTTTTCAAAACACTGCATTTTCCTTGAGCAAAAACGTCGTCTCAGTGTGGACAGGAGGCCAAAACTGAGAGAAAACGATGTGTTTTCAAACGAAAACGCATTAGTGTGGACGTAGCCTGAGAGACACAGTCAAATGTCTTCTCCAAATCCACAAAATACATGCAGACTGCTTGGGCAAACTCCCAAACACCCCAGTTCAAACAAGGTGACAGCAGTAGCAACGGCATTATTCTGCAATAGTTGTGACAGTAGCCGAAGTAGTGTTTTCCCTATACACTTTAACTTAAATATAACAGCATTGCTTAAGACTTTAAGCTGGGATATTGTGAGTTGGGTTTTGAACCACTTACTTTAAGCATTTTCCTCTCACAGGGAGAGCAGATAGTGATGCTCGGTTGATTCATTTGTATACTTTTGTGTTGTACATCCCCAACTACTAGTGCCACACTCGAAGTGTGTACATGTGGACATAAATCATTGGAGGTTGACACACAACTCTTGCACTCAGATGTAACTAGGCTTGGCTTGTAGTTGTGGGAACGTAAATGCATGGCATTCCTATACCGATGATGTCCCAATATGACACTTTTATATGATATAAACATTTATACTGGTAGTGTCACGGACAATATAATAGGGCAGTGAGCTGAACTCTCTTATTTTCTAGAGTTACTCTGATGAGCTGTGTTAGGTAGATTCGGGAATATCTACACACTCACAGCATGTGGATTCTTTGTATGGACTCTCGTGCTCACTGTACTCTCTGTAAACTGCCACTGTGGTTCCTGACACCTCAGCCACTTCACACCTCCTCCACTCACCCTGCTCACTACTCCCCACCCCCAACCACATCACCCAGTACACATCCAGATGGATCCAGCCTTTCTCTCTCAACCATACGGGTTAGGAAGGAACTGAAGAGGATTAAAGCCAAGAAGGCAGCGGGCCCAAATGGCATCAGCTCAAGGGTTGTCAGGTCCTGTGCAGATCAGCTGGGTGGGGCGATGGAGCACATCTCGTGTTGTACCAGTGCCAAAGACTCCACATCCCAAGGACATCAACAGCTACAGGCTGATGGCTCTGACATCCCATCTGATGAAGACCTTGGAGTGGCTTGTCCTGGCACAGCTTCGCCCCCTGGTGAGCTCATCACTGGACCCACTTCAGTTTGCCTACCAGCCTGGCATCGGAGCGCATGGTGCCGTCATTCACCTCCTATATCGTTCCCTCTCTTACCTAGAGACCGCTGGCAGCACTGTGAGAATCATGTTCTTTGATTTCTCCAGTCTCCTTTAACACCATTCTTCCCACAGTTCTGAAGGATAAACTGTAGAACTCAGGAGTGGAACACCACCTCACTACCTCCCACTGGAGACATGTTCTCTGGAGTGACGAATCGCGCTTCTCTGTCTTGCAATCTGGTGCATGAGTTTGGGTTTCCAGGAGAACGATACTTGTCTGACTGCAGTATGATGTGGGGGTGTTTTTCAGGAGTTCAGCTCAGCTCATTTGTTCGACTAAAATGAATTATTAATGCTTCAGCATACAGAGATATTCTGCTCCCAAGTTTGTGCAAACGGTTTGGAGATGGCTGGTTTATGGAGTAACGAGAAAGTAATATAACATGTTTCTTTTAAGAAAAATGAGTAAAGTGTTATACAGGGTGGGCCATTTATATAGATACACCGTAATAACATGGGAATGGTTGGTGATATTAAAGTCCTGTTTGTGGCACATTAGTATATGTGAGGGGGCAAATCCTCAAGATGGGTGGTGACCATGGTGGCCATTTAGAAGTCGGCCATCTTGGATACAACTTTTGTTTTTTCAATAGGAAGAGGGCCATGTGACACATCAGACTTATTGGTAATGTCACAAGAAAAACAATGGTTTCAGGTCTGAAGCACAAACGGAAGCCTAGTTATTTATATACTTGCTCTCTACGTCACACCACACTTTAAGTTTCAATCAAACAGCCTAGTTGGTTTCACTTTCTTCTGCAATTACCATGCTTCTGCAAAAGCATGCAGTTTCCTGTCAGCCTACAACCTAGTTTTACACTGAAGTCTGGGCCTCTCATAAAACACACTAATCAGCATTCAGATTATATATTTTATTTCCTAACACTAGGCTCCAGGGATTCAGGGGGAAAAAGCTCACCTTCAACAGATGGTAAAACCTGTGGTTGGTATCCAAGGGAGGACAAACTGACATGAGAGAACTTTTGACAGGGCAATGAGATGAACAGCTTTGGGAAATTGATCTTTTATGTTAAGTATTACCATATTGCCAGAAGAGGGTGGAAAACCAGTGACAAAATCAAGTGCAATCTGGGACCAAGGGTGACAAAGAGTTGGGGAAGGTCTGAACAAACTTGCATAAGGAGAGCTGGAAGACTCTTCTTGTGCACAGACAGAGACTGCAGAGACGTATTCGTGGACATTGTTAATCAAGGCAGGTCACTGGAACAAACGTTGAATGAAGGTTATAACACAGTTGATTACAGGCTGGCAGGTGAATTTGGTGGTGTGTGCCCAGACAGCAGAAGGGATATAGAGGCAACCCTGTAGATTTTTCATGGGGTCTGGTTCGGTCTGTTAAGCTTGTGGATGGCAGATTCAATCACCCATGTGAGGACGCCAATGATAAATGAGGAAAAGAGGAAGACTGATTCTGCTGGCAGAGGTGGAGAATTTCCTGGAGTGTGTCTGGTTTGATATTCCTAAACAGTATGAAAAATAGGGCCCATCTGACTTGTTAGGCATTGAACCGGTTAGCTGACTGGAGCTAGGCCAGGTTTTTGTGACCTGTCTGATGAAGGGACCACCCCCTCCAGCCAGTGCCTCCACCCTTCAAGAGCGATCTTGATGGCAGCAACTCTTGGTCTCCTACATCATAGTTGCGCTCTGCAGGGGTAAGATGACGATAAAAGACAAGAATGCATTTTACTTTCTTGCTGCCAAGAGAGTACAACTCCCATGCTGGAGTTAGAGGCATCCACTTCCATGATGAACTGGCAGGAAAGATCAGGTTGAGATAGAATGGGAGCTGCGGCAAAATGTTGTTTTAGATGGTCAAAGGCAGTCGGGCAGAGGGGTTCAACTGGTAGGAGATTTTAGTGGAGGTGAGTTGGGTTAAAAGCAGGGCGTTCTTACTGAAATCCCTGATGAAGCTACAGTAGAAGTTTGGGAAACCTAGGAAATGTTGGAGTTGCTTTTGATTCTGAGAGACTGGCCAATAAGTTTCTGCTGGGTCTGGTTTGAGTTGTCCTTCCAAAATATAACTAAGGAATAAAACGGTGACAACCTGGAGTTCACATGTCTCGCCTTTGACAAAAAGTTTAAGTCACTTCAACAGCTGCCTGGTTGTAGATGGTGAATAAACACTGGCTGCAAAACATTCCTAAGTGACCTCGCCCAATCAATGAAAAAACCAAAATCAAATATAAACGTGCTTTTCCAGACTATCCAAGTTTATCATCATGTTTGGCAAATGTACTGCTGAAAAGAAAAAATAAGGAAACACTTAAATCAGCAATATATATAAGCTTTCAATTAATAAGAATTTTGGTTCAAAACATTAAATATTATCATTTATTCCTCATCACAGAGGAACCTTTTCGAAACTCTATGATGCTATTCTGTCTTTTAGTAACCACTCTAATGTTAAGCTTAAGTGTACACGGGAAGGAGAACTAGGAATTCAAATACATGAGGAGTCTTGGAAACAGGCTATAGCGAGAGTACGATCTTCCACCTCCTGTGCTTGTCTTGGACTTATTCAATTTAAGGTTATACACAGGGTGCATTTCTCTAATTCTAGACTTTCTGAATTGTATCCAGAAGTGGAAAATAAATGTGATAAATGCCATGGTTCTCCTTGCCACCTTAGCCAGATGTTTTTTCTGTGTCCTGAGCTACAAGGTTTCTGGACAGGGTATTTTGCTATTATGTCAACTGTTCTTGGGGTAACTCTTCATCCTTGTCCTCTGATTGCTGTATTTGGGATTCCTGTTCGCTCACTTACACTTGATTCCACACAAAAGGATATTATTGCCTTCACATCCCTATTAGCGAGACGTCTAATATTGTTGCGTTGGAAGTCTGTTAAGTATCCTACTATTTCCCGGTGGCTTAAAGATGTCATGTGTCTGTGAAGGTTCTCAGTCTTTGCAAGCTCCTTTGACTTAAAGATGTCATGTTTTTTTTAAAACTTGAAAAAATTAAATATACGTTGAGAGGTTGCACAGCCAAATTTTTTCACAAGTGGCAACCCTTTATCTCTTATTTTGCTAGTATAGAGGTATTGCCTGTTTAAATGATAATGTTAACATAAATAAAAGGCAAAATGTGAACTTAGACTAGACTGATTGACTAAACTGGGAAAACTAAAACACAAAACACAGGGAAACGAGAGAACTAGACCCTGACACAGGAGACAAAAAGACAATACAGACAACATGACAAAGGACTCGACACTGTTGTAAAACATTAAGCACAGAGATACACGGGCTTGACATAACATCAGGGACATAGAAAACGTAGATGGAGCACGGACATAACTAAGAAACTAATACACACAACATGACAGCTAGGGAGAAAACACATAACAGATGACACAAGGGGAACCAAGAGGAGACAGGACACAGGACAAAGACACCACTGAGACACACAAAGGGGAAGGGAGACTTAGACACAGGGGACCTGAGTTGCACACTGAAGACACGACACCAAAACCAACAGACATGGAAGGAAATTAGACAAGAACTAAATAGAGGAACTGAACTCAGTATCAACAGAACTAACTGAAGACTAAACAAATTAGAACATAATAATACAAAAAACATGAAATTCAATATGCTGGGTGAAAAAGACCCAGAACCATGTACTGTTGAAAAAATGATCAGTAGACCTGTCCATATTTGTGATTGGTCAGATGCTGCCATGTGAATCTACAGCTACAATACCTGTAAAGCATTTATTTGTGCATTTGACTTTATAGTCCTGTCATTTATTTATGTTGCTCTTCCTCCCTCTCGAGTGTATCTGAAAGACAAGCTGAGCCAATGTATTCAGTCATTAAATGATCTCTCTCTCTCTCTCTCTCTCTCTCTGTCTTTAATCATTATCTGCCTCCTTCATTCTCCCTTTACATTACATATTTTTATATCTTCCCTATCCTTTTTCTTTCTCATGCCCATTCTTCTACGTTCACTTCCTTCTTCACTCTCCTTTTTATAATCTGTTCCTGTAACTTGTCTTAATTTCCCATTTCCTCTTTACTTCTTTCTCCACTCTTTTCTTTATTTTCCTCATACCTTTCTTCATCTCTATTCTTATGTTTATTTCTATAATTTCTCCATTTCCTTCCATTTTGCTTTTAATTTTTCTTAAATGTAATTTTCCTTTTCATTTTCTCATTGTTTTAATCTCCGTTCTTTCTTCTTTCCTATCACTCCTCTTCTTTGTACTAACATATTCTTCATTATTCATCATCCTTTCATAAATATTGTTGTTTTTTCCATCTGATTGCATTGCTTTGTTTATTCCTACCTACCCTTCCTCATTTCCCTCTTGCATACCTTTCTTTTTCCGGCGACTATATTTTGCATTTTAACGCCTTCCCTCTTGCTCTTTCTGCACATATCCACAACTTCACTTGTGACTTTCATTGACCCTGCTTCCATCCTCCTCCCAGTCTGCAGTAGTGCTCCCATAAACATGAAGGTGCAGCATGTCAATGGCAGTGCTTTGGTGGTGCGTTGGGCTCATCCGGAGGTCACCTACCACTCACCCATCCAGCATTTCCTGGTATCTTACAGCTGGACGGCCCATGATGACAGCTATGAAGAGACCCACCTAACGGATGCCAAACACAAACTGGTGAGTCTTTGAGGGACTGCAGGGTTGGAGCCACATTATAGGTGGATGCTAAGTTTTAACTAGAAAAATTTGCATTTCCTGCAAAAATGCTGTGTAAAGTGTAAAGTGTGCGTGTTAGTCCCCATAGGGAAATAGTTCCTCTGCATTTAACCCCTTCACCCAGTGAAGCAATGGGCAGCCACCAGTGCAGCGCCCGGGGAGCAGTGTGTAGGGACGGTACCTAGCTCAGGGGTACCTCAGGGTAGCCGTTCAGTGGAGTCGAACCCCCGACCTTCTGATCATGGGGCCACCACTCTACCTACGGAGCTATCCCTGCCCCATGGATGCTGTAACGCTGAAGCTGTTTGCTGAAAATAGCTGAAAAAGATGAAAAGTTTCAGGGGTGAAAAAACTGAAAATTCTTTTGAAAAGGGGTGAAGAAGCTGAAATTTGTGTTGAAAAGAGTTTAAAAAGTGTAACTGTGAACTGAAATATTGTTGCCATTAGCAGGATTTGAACCCAGGCCTCCCGCTCCGAGAACGGATGCTCATCTCACTGAGCTAAAACACAGCTTGACCCGGCAACTAAAATCAATGACCACACTGACAATGTGTTCCATTCATCTCAATGGGCAAAAAAATTGCATATAAAATTCAATATCTCAAAAAGTATAGAAGTTATGAGCACCAAAAGTCATAGCACACATTAGCAAAAAGAGCAGAATTTTTTAAAGTTTGAACATAGTAATTTAGTAAAACATAGTATTTCTTCCAAATCACAGTATTTCTGGTAAATCACAGTGTTTGTGCCAAATCACAGTATTTGTACCAAATCATAGCATTTGTGATAAATCATAGTATTTGTGCTAAAACATAGTATTTATACTAAATAATATTTTTCCTGCCAAATCGTAGCATTTGAGACATTATTTGTGATTTATGATTTACATGGAATACTTTGACTTAGCAGAAATACTATAATCTAGCAAAAATACTACAACATAGCAGAAATTCAGTCATTGAGCAGAATTACTAAGATTTAGCAGAAATACCATGATTTGGCAGAAATACTAAACTTTGGCACAAATACTTTAATTGAGTAAAAGTATTATAAGATAGTATTTCTGCTAAATCATTTTATTCCTGCTATGTATTAGCAGAAATACTGTAATTTTTCTCAAATACTATGAAATAGCAGTAATACTATGATTTGGCAGAAATACTACATTTTAGCACAAATACTATAACAAAGCAGAAATACTATGACTTAGTAGTAATAGTATAACATAGCAGATATACTATGATTTTGCAGACGTACAATGTTTTTGCACAAATACTACAATTTGGGAAAAATACTGTGTTTTAGGACAAATACTATGATTTTGCAGACATTCTATGTTTCTGCACAAATACCACAATATGGCACAAATACTA
>NW_005187734.1:111034-113822 GCF_000239375.1 Pundamilia nyererei
GAAAATAAAATAAAATAAATACATAATTATAATAAAGGTCAATCAAATGGACCAATATGGCAAGGCCACGATGATCCACTTGGTAAAGTAAATCCGCTTGGCATCTTTCTTGGCCTTGAGACAACAATTCTGATGGCTAAACATCCAAACGGGACAAAAATAAATAAATAAATAAATAAAAACAATAAAATAACCACACTACAGACAGACAAGCGACTGCTTTTGTGCATTGTTGTTAGCAACAACGATGCATGGCTCTGCCGCCCACTTGTTTATTTTCCACATAAAACTTTCACAATAGAGCTGAAGATCCTGTTGAGATTTTTCAAAATAAAATGAATCACGTGAAATAGTATGCAGAGTGTTTATGGATGAGAAGCAAAAAAGAGCCGTCAGGTGCTAAAAAATAAGCTTTAGAAAAAGCTTTTCCCAGGAGGATGCCATGTAATAAATACTGACAAAGAAAATGGCAGCCATTTCAACTTATGTCTAAAAATCTACAGCTCCATGCATCTGTCAAAACACTCGACTCCAGGTAAACGACGGCCAGCTGAAAACACTTCACGCAAGTCGAGCTGCCTGAGATTTACAGAATTTACAGAAAATGTAAAATTTTTGTGATTTATATCGTTATCGGGACGATAGATGTCTTATATCAGGATATGAGATTTTGGTCATATCACACAGCCCTAGCCTCAAATATTTGAACTTACGACAAACTCATAAGCTGGAGAAGAAACGGTGTCTCACTCATTTAGAAGCCTATCAATTAGCCTGAAAAAACAGTTTGGTGCTCTAGTTTTTTAAAAGCCCTCCATAAAATTAAAACATCTTACTATTCATCATTGATTGATGTACATAAGAACAACCCTAGATTTTACTTCAGCCCTGTAGCCAGACTGACAAAAAGTCAGAGCTCTGTTAAGCCGGGTATTTCTTTAACGTTAACTAGTTATGACTTCATACATTTCTTCACAAATAAAATTATAATGATTAGAGAAAAAAATTACTCCCATCTAACATACGTAACATTCCCTCGATTCAGAGATGGTCTTTCCCTTTTCATGTAAATGGCCTCCTTGACGCCGCACTCAAACCAGCGTTCCTCCCTGTCCAGGATGTTACATCCTCATCACTGAAAGAGTGTCCACTGGCCTGTAGGTGTGAATAGACTGCAGAGTCCTGATCTGATGAGGTAGCTCTTCTGTGTTGTGCCATCCGCTTTGCCAGAGGTTGTTTGGTTTCCCCAATGTATAAATCCTGGCAATCCTCCTGGCACTTAATACAGTCCACTACATTACTCTATTTGTGTTCGGGGACCCGATCCTTGGGGTGGACCAATTTTTGGCGCACCGTGCTTTGGGTTTTAAAAGCCACCGAGACTCGGTGTTTAGAAAAAATTGGTTTCAACTGTTTTGATACTCCTGACACATATGGGATCCCTACAGGTTTCGCTTAGTCGGCTGGAGCTTTCTTTTGACGCCTTCCCAGCTTTGACAAAAGTCCAGCTGGGATAACCACATTTACTCAGGGCCTTCTTGATGTGCTGTTCTTCTGCTTCCCTGGCCCTTGTGTCTGTGCGCTCTGTGCTGTAGCATCCTGATGACACCCAGTTTATGCTCCAGTTGATGATGAGAGTCAAACTTTTAATACTGATCCGTATGCGTAGGTTTACGGAGCAGATCAGCTTTTAGATGTCCCGCATTACTGATGGAAATCTCACAGTCTAAGAAGGCTAACCTGCCACTTTTCATATCCTCCCTGGTGAATTTGATGTGTCGGTCCACCGAGTTAATGTGATCCATGAATTGTGGTATGTCCTGAGATTTGACTTTCACCCAGGTGTCATCCATATACCTGAACCAATGACTTGGTGGTGTTCCAGGGAAGGATAACAAGCCCTCTTTTTCACTCCTTCCATGTACAAACTGGCCACAATGGGTGACACTAGGGAACCCATTGCACACCCATGTTTCTGCCTGTAGTACTGACCCTAGTATGTGAAATAGAAAACACTATGTCCAGATGAACCTTTGGGAGACAAAAAGTGAGCCATTTATTTTTGGCTGCACAGAAATACCAACAGAAGGCGAAGGGAGACCAACATTAACTAACAAAACTGAACTGGGGGAAACTAAACACTAGGTACATTGAACATGGGAACTATAAACCTAGAGAGAGAAGAACAGACTATCCGACAAGGGACAAAAGTAAACTCACAGAATGATGAGTGACAAAGTAAAAAAAAAAAATCCAAAAACATAACCACTGGTTCATGGACCCAAGACCATAACAGTACAGCTACTATCAGTTACATTGATATTTATTTAGACTCTTTTTCTCCAGTTGGTCTTTCTGAATTAACATCAGTAATTATTTCCTCCAAACTATCAACATGTCCTTTAGACCCCATACTTACAAGACTGCTCAAAGAAGTCCTACAATTAATTAATGTTTCAGTGTTATATATGATCAATCTATCTGCCATGAGGACACGCCATTACGTGGCAAATCTCCGTTTACAGGTTACTGCGGATCGCCCCGTGCGTGGGGCTGGACGGCGTCAACACGTTAACAAGCTACCTGCGCTAACGCACTAGTTCCCAGAAATTGAGCATTGCGTGGCACATCCAACATACTGTTTTACTTTTGTCCATGACGTGCTTACTATCAGGGTCATACTTCACATGAAGACCAAGATAGTTCCAAACGCCAGATCTGAATGAGGGTGGGGGAGGTTCAATTTCGGGTAGCGTTGAGCTGTGTGTTGAGCGCTCAGTGGATCTGC
>NW_005187734.1:113906-115568 GCF_000239375.1 Pundamilia nyererei
CCTCGAACAAATGGCCATAATTTCCTAACCGTAGAGGCTAGAACGGTCATTCTAACACCGTTTTGTTCAGAAGAGATGGGGGAATCTTCAGGTCTTCATAATTCATAATTAAAGTATAAATTATTAAAGATATGTGACTTGTAACACACTGTAACTGAGTCGAGGCAAAGCAAAAACTGCCTTGACTTGCCCTCCAGAGTTCCAGAGTTCGAAATCTGAAGAAATCTGAGCGACGGACGAATTTCCTACCCTCAAACAAACATAATTCATGGCCAAACGGTAATAGGTGAGGAAGAAATTCTTGAATTGTGAGCGTCAGGAGTGTCTGAAGATATATTGTTTTAACTTGAGGCTATAACGATTTGAAAATGCCTCTCATTAGAGAATTCCAGCGGTGATGTTGAACAAATTCTCTATTGACTGTCTATGGAGAGTTGTCGGACTTTGTGTTGATCTGAGGAGATTTGCTAAAAATCTGTAAATCCCACAACAATGATAGTGACATTTTCTGAAAGCCAGCAAAAATACCTACGTTTTGATGTATAATTTGTGGGGGTTGAGTGGAAATTGAGCGAGTAGCAAGAAGTTGTTCGGACATGAAGAGAAAATTCAGAAAGTTCAACTGTCCACTCTGAGTTAGTTGCATAGCAACCGTAACAACGCATATATTTTCTGAAAAATCACAATTTTGCAACTGAAAACTTAAAGAGGGATGAGATTAAAATGGTAGAAGATATGAAAAAGCTGAATCATACATGAATAGCCCAATAAGTTGAGAACATTTTAAAGTTTGAATGGTTGTTCTACGTGAAAGTATGAGGAAGTAGTTAAGTTTTAGCAGAATCGTGGAAGTTTTCCATTCATTTCAATGGGACAAAAAAAAGGAAAAAAGTGTAATATTTTAAAAAGATATAATAGTTATAAGTACCAAAAGTCATAGCACCCATTAGCAGAAAGAGCAGAACAGTTTAGAGTTTGAACGGTGAAAATCGGCTGAAAACTGAGGAAGTAGTTAAGTGCCAAAAAACGTACGGAAGCAACTAGATTATAGTGGAATAAAGAATAAAGAGAAACAGGATTTCAATAGTGTGGATGCCTGTGAGCAGCCACACAAAAATGAATATTAAAAAGTAGTGCAAGCATGTTTCATATTGCAGTTGATTCAGCAGCTACTGAATATAAGCTTTAAGATATGAGATACAAGATGAATGAAGTGGAAAAAAAAGATTGATGGCACAAAAATACATTTTTATATAAAATGGAGGGAAAGGGGGGAATAACAGTGAGCTTACAAAGTGTTTAACAACTTAATGATTTTGCTCTAGGTTTATTTAAGGTTTACTGGCTCACTGACATTAATAGCCAGTGGGTTTCAGTTACACAGCTACATGTTGTTTTTTTGTAGAACAGCACTGAGATGCATGAAAGACTGAATGTGGCTTCTTTTTTGAGGATTTGAGGAAGAATATATAGCACACATCTTTAACTACTTTAAAAAAATTTTTAATTGGGTACACAAGTTTGAATTTATTGTATTATTTATAGGTTTAATGGAGGGGAGCCTATTTGCAGTGTTGGGGAGTAACGGAATACATGTATCGCCGTTACATATTTAAAATACAAAATATGAGTAACTGTATTCCATTACAGTTACCGTTTAAA
>NW_005187734.1:115588-120696 GCF_000239375.1 Pundamilia nyererei
TGCAATAAATGTATTCTGCTACATCTGCTAATGAGAGAACATGTTTTTTCATCATAAAGACTGTGATATGAAGCATTGTTAAAGTGTCACTTCAGTAATGCTGCTGGGAGAAACAAGTGTTGACTCATTCTTTTTTTAAACACATGACTTAAAACACTAAACTCTAATTTCAAAGGTTTATTTTAAGTTTAAAGAATATAACAGCTGCTAAGACGATGAGTTTTGCTTCTCACTGTCCGTGTTATGTTGTAGTATCCATTTATCATGTATGCTACTTTGCTCTGTGGACTGTAAAATGTTTCATTGTATTCATGAAATAAACCAGACTTTCAATGTCTGAATCTTTTACTGTTTTTTCTGCTTTTGTTCACCCCATGTTGGCAAAACCCGAAGACATCCAGAGTTAACTCACTAAAATGTGGAGCAGTCTCAGTGTATTTAGCTGCTTTTTCCCTAAACACAATCAGCTGACTGAGAGAAATGTCTGTTGTCCTCACTTTGGTCATTATGAATGTTGAAGGAGATTTGTTCCATAGACACCTAATACCAGTGTTTCCTACACTTAATCCAACACTACTATGTTCTATTTAAATCCAAATTCCTTTTATAGTTTGCAGTGAAATTTGTTAAACCATCACTTAATGGGACAGAAGTACAAGTCACTCTTTACTAACACATTGTAGACAAGTTTATTTTTATTGCTGGACAACACAGCTAGCAGTCTCACACGCTCTTTAGATTTTTGAAGTATTGTGTGTAATGGTTTAGTCTCACACACCTTACCCTTTTCTCCCCAGTATCACAACAGTATGACTCCCAAAGTACGGCTCAGTAAACAAACAAACAATGACTCTAAATTCAGAACAGAAATATACAGTCGGAAGATTAATGATTGCGGGGGTTTTTTTGTTTGTTTTTTTATGATGCGTAGTAAACTACCCCCTCTTCTTCTTCTCTGTTTATTGAGTTGTACTTTGGGAATCACCCTGTACGCTGGGAGAGAATATGGCATTATACAAGCAGAGTGTTTTGGCTGTATCAGTAGATCTAAGAAATACACCTGTTATTGGTTATTAAAAAGAGTTAGCTGTGGCGAAGGTTTAATTTATAATTTTTGCATGAACTATTCAAGAATTACAGACAGCTTTATACTGATAGTGCAGCCATTTTTTACTTTGGAAGTATAGCTGCTAGCATCAGAAATACTCAAGTAAAAGTTTGATAATGTATGGGCTCAGAAATGTGCTCAAAGTAAGAAAGTCAAAGTAGTAACCAAGCTGAATATTGTGCTATAATAAAATAATATTAGCCGGTGAGACTACAAACGTAGTCTGGTGGTTGTGCCTGATACAAAACAAAACAAAACAAAACAAACAAACAAAAAACCTATAAACTAACCCGCTTGTTTAGAGGTGATTGTCAGTTTGCTGGGTTTTTAAAGACACTGAGAGTGAGAGAGATCATGTTCTACATTACTTTAAAAGTGATTTTCAGAGCTGTTGATGTATGAAACACTGTCCATAGAAACATGGATCAACTCTGTTTATGGCATTGAGTGTTAAATTGTGACAGTTTCAATAAAGCCTGCAAAATTCTTGCATTTATACTGGGGAACAAAGAAAAGTTAGACGTTGGCTGTACTATTGAAAACCAGTTTCATAAAAAAACAATTAAACAGGCACGAAGAAGAGTGTGTTTGTAAAACTAGCGGTAAAGTATGGGAGCTATAAGGCAGACTGTTTCTGCTATCAAAACAGTTTGTGTTGTTAATCCTGAATGATTCTTGGTCACAACATTTTACTCCACACACATTTGGAAAACCGCATAGTTTGACAATAAATATTCCAGTAAAGATGCTTCATTTCTTAAGAAATATGCAGAGGGAGTGCTCTTTATCAAAAGTAGAAGTTATATCTGTAGCTAAACTGTTGTACACAAAATCTTTAAAAATCTATCGTGTGTGAGGTTGTGTAAGTAAGGGTTGGCTTGCCCTTCTCGCCCGCGTGTGACAAACCATCTGTTGGATCATGGATTTGACACCTCAGCATTGTGAAAGTGAGGAATACATAGTCCTGGCTGAGCATAAGATTTCTGCTTACAACTTATAGTCTCAGTTCTAAATGAAATTAAAAATGTTTTTTGTAAGTATGGCTGATGTATACTTTGACTTCTAAGGCATTCACACACACACACACACACACACACACAAGAACAACATCAACACAGAGAAGAAGGAGAGGGGGTAGTTTATGAATGCAGACTCTTTTCAGCTATAGAGGTAGATGTACGCTTCATGTACTTATCAGCATACAGTTTAAAGGCTTGCATTAGAGTGCATTGGTGCACAGTTGAGCATCTTTTATTTAACATGGTTATACCACTGTGAATTTTGCTATATAAATATGCTCAAGGGTCTATCATATGTTTGACATGCAGCAAAAAATTCAAAAATATATATTTTTAAATCAGCAACTTAGCAAATTTAGATGAAATGTTTTTTGGACAACAAATGAGTCACATTTTAAAAACAGTTTTAATAATCTGTGCTGCCAGACAGACATTTATGAAGCGCTGGCTATAACACACATGCTTACCGTGTGAAAGGACCCACGATGTCTTGGAGCAGAGAACCGCGTTGTATTGTCGCTTTTCTCTTATGCATAAGCAACGCCAGCCTGTCATAAACGCTCTGTGTGTGTAGAAAATGGTCTGCACCGGCGCTGGTCCTGACGCGAAATGGCAAGGGTCTCACGCTCTCAGGAACGCTTCATATAGGACCGGGTACTTCCAAAAACAATAGATGGGGGACGATACACCTGCAGGGCATCACCTTGCTGTGCAGGTTTAAAACAATGAGGGTGGGGCACGCAGTTGCTGAGATCCGGTGTAACTGGCCAAGATAGGCCTAAGGGACCGCTGTTGCTGGCTACTTCAGAAAATAGGCGAGACCTTGCTCGACTGGTACATCTGCGGGGCTTTTACCTTGTCGAGGAATTACAAAAAGAGCTGATACCGGCCACTTTAAACAATAGGTTGGGCCCTTGTTTGCATGGTACTCTCAACAACTAAGTGATACACCTATCCTTTACCTTTTCCTAAGGAATCACAAAAATTAAATGATATCCGCAGTGTGCTTTTGCAATCCTGAACAAATTCAAACAATTAACCGGCTGTTGAAAAGACGGAGCGGGTCTGTGCGACTGGTTTTAGAAGTATCACTGCAGCATTTATTTCTAAAGAGCTGAATGTTATTTGCGACCATCTGTTGTGTTAAAAACTACTCTGAAACCATGAAACCCCTTACGGAAGAAATTCCCGTTTGATCCGTTTTTAAATAAATAAAATGCTTACATCGCTGCAAGCTGTGACATCAGAATCACAAAATGCAAACACAATTAGTTTGAAAGAGTGATACTGCCTGCTTATAGCATTTATTTTCTAAAGGGGCTGAATGTTATTTGTGACCATTTACTGTGTTGCAAAAACTAGCTGGCTCTGTCTCCCTCTTAGTTAAACATTCCGAAATCCCGATTTTTAAGTAAAATGATCGCATCAACCCGTGGAAGAAACCCCAGTAGATGCGTAAAAACTAGTTAAATTAAAACTAGTGGTTTGATTAAATGAAACGCTTGTGAACAGGCTTAAATTGCCCATACAGAAGAAATTCCCATTTGTGCCGATTTTAAAATAAAATGCTTGCATCACTGTGAGCTGAGATATTGTCAGAATCACAAAATGAGTGGGATTAAAACACTATTACCAACACTTTTCACTAGATGTAAATAAAAAGCACCCCCTCTTTGTTAAGGCGCACTGTGAACAAAAACGGCTTCCACCCCTCCACGCAAAAACAAAGAATTGCTTTTAAGAACACATATGTCTGCATAACTGAATGTTGAGACATGCCAAAGTGATAAAAATAGTTTAATTTAAAAAAAAAACCCTATGGTTTGATTAAATTAAAACCCAGTTAAAAACACATGAATTCATATAACCCCAATGACGCCCTGTGTGTTTCCACACATGAACTCGCATGCGCACACGCACGAAACCGCTCAAACCGGTTGTCAAACCGGTTTGGTTGGCCGCCATATTGGACTAATGCCCAATGGGAACCATATATCTCGTACCTTTCGACTCTTTTTTTCCTCCCTCGCTCACAGACACATAACGGGTTTGACAGTCCATTCTCCCTGCAGCACGGACCAGTGGCGTGTCTAGAAATTTTTTTTGGGGGGGGCCAGGTAGGGGCACAGATTTGAAGAAGGGTGGCAGATGTAATTGGCAGATAATGTTAAAAAAAAATTCTACCAACCGTTAACCATAATTCAATAATCCTATAAACCTAATAACCGGATGCGCTTTTAACTTTTATTAGAATGAGATTTTCACCACTACAGTGAAAAGTGTTTAGATACTGTGTTGATAAAGTACAAGAGAACAATCAGTGCTTTGTCAGTTTATTCAGCATTCAAGGACAAGTATTTTTACTGACAAATAGTGCACATATGTTTTGGGCTAAAACATTTTTGAACATTAAACTACAAACATTTTTACATACAATTGGCAAATTAGCCAATGCAATGCAAAACTTATTTAAACTTATTAAAATATACTGAACTTTTAATAAGACTCTGTTACATGTTAAGAAGACAAGAAGTACAAAAACATTTGTGAACAGCAGCACTTGTAGTTGCAAAATATTTATGTTTTGAAAGAGAACATTTACTCAAGTACCTACTCTATGCTTCATTAAATATTATCAATGACTTAGAATAGGTAGATCCGCCTGTTACGGTGACGGGTGGCAAAACGTGTTACAAAGTCATCCAGGCTTAATGATCTTGCCCTTTTCCTCTCAATACTCAAAACTCCAATATTGCTAAGCCTCTCATCAGTCATAGTTGTTCGTAGATGATTTTTTATAAGCTTTAGCACTGAAAAGCTACGTTCACAAGTAGCACTGCTGACAGGTAAAGCTAAAGCTATTCGACATAAACGAAAAAGCTGATGAAACACCTCTTTGTAAGGCTCTAGGAAGGTAGTAAACCCCAAAATACTGGAGAGTTCATTCCCACACCCTGCTCTCCTTTGAACAACCTTTCTAG
>NW_005187734.1:122947-124318 GCF_000239375.1 Pundamilia nyererei
ATAGCTGCAGAAAAGGCTAACATTGTTATCTTTTTACAAAAAACCAGCTGAACATGAGAGGTTTTTGGACAAATTTTGTGTTCTCCATTCTTTAAGCACCGGCACCGTTTCAAAAGTACCGATTTGGTACTGGTATCGGATAAAACCTAGACGATACCCATCCCTAGCTGCCATACTACACACTCAGTGCATTTCAATCCTTTCTCCAGCGAGTTTGATAGCTAGCAAAATAATAATTATAATTTTAAAAAATAGCATGTGTAACGTACACATACTGGAAAATTATTTACTAGGGCTCACCTATCATGCGACTGGAGAGCGCAAACTCCGCCATTGTCGTTTTCCATCAAACACTCATTAAAACAGCAACCTACAGGTATGTTAGCGCACTCATCCCTGACTGTCCGAGGGAGGGGCGGGGTCACACGTTGAAACAGACGCAAGGCAGCCCAGGCGGAGAAATTTTGCTTTTACATTTTGCGACTCATTTTATTTCTCTATCTGATAAGAAAACTATTCAATCAGATAGTTATTTGTGGTGAATGAAATACAGTTACACTTTCAAGCACTTTTAAGCACCACATCTGAAATTCAAGCACTTTTCAAACCTTGAAAAGACAACATTAAAATTCCAGCATTTTCAAGGATTTCAAGCATCCGTACGAACTACGTACGAAGTCTTATATTGATTTGAATTGAATTCGTTGCTATGCTGCTTTGTTCAATGTGGCTTAGCGGGCCAATGTTCGTTGTGTTTCGTAGGAAAACCAGCCTACAAAATGCTGGAATGCGATCCAGACTGGGCCCCTCTATCAACCTGGGTCAGACCGAGTTTAAAGCTGCTACCACAGCCAGATTTGATCGGTTAAGAGAGAGAGCGATATCAAAACAGCCACGAAAAGTCCTGCATATATGTGCCCAAGTATTGTATTGAAGCAATCAAGTGATGAATAACTGTTTTCCAGTATGTTGTTTTGCAATGGCTTATTTTTGTTGCATTGTTGATTTGTTTTTCACCGAAGCAGCTAATAAAGCATAATGGAATAAAATTTTTCCTCTTTCTTATAAGATTCTATAATAGAACGAAACAATAACAGCAGTTATAAATAAATAAATCACATGGCTGATGATACCATGGTGATCAATAAATATGATCACCAGTTTATTATTTTTAACTCAACAAAACAAATAAACAAAAACATGATGCTGATGCTACACACACATGAGTCAAGGTGCAGGAAAACTGCTCACAGAAACGCTGCACACTCCAGTTATCACAGTTATCAGAGCTCTGTTTCCCTCTCTTTGAGTAGTTCTCAGACAGCTCTTGATCTGATAATGTGTAGCTTGCTCATCAGCTCAGAAGAAAAA
>NW_005187734.1:125710-127891 GCF_000239375.1 Pundamilia nyererei
GTGTGTGTGTGTGTGTGTGTGTGTGTGTGTGTGTGTGTGTGTGTGTGTGTGTGTGTGTGTGTGTGTGAGGTCAAGGTGTGACCCTGTGAAGACTCCCCAAAGCTGGCGCCAGGAGTCTAGCGGTCCATCTGAACTGATTACTGGGAACACATTTAGGGATTTGCAGTGTGAAATGTCTGAATGCTCAAACTAAATTTTATCCATTTATTTTACAGTTTCAGAAGATGAATGGATGTGCTGTGACGCATCATCAGGTGTTGTATCCTGGGTTCAGTGGGTGTTTCAGGTCTCACACCATCCCAGATGACCTAGCCAGGGTTGATCAGGCCTCTACTTGTATTCCAGCAGCACTGCACCAGCGACCACCTCTCGTAGTCTATAGCCACCTGGAAGGTCCCTCTGCTGCAGTTTAGATGGCTATTCTTCTAAATGGCTCACTCATGCCAAGCAGTGGCATCTGTTTCAGTCCTTTAGAAGACCCTGGTATTTGGCCAGCTTCCTCTCAAATGCCTCCTCTACGCAGTCTTCTGAGGGAACCGTCTATTCAATCAAGAGTAGCTGTTTTGAGGCTTCTGACAGAATCGTTGCGAAGGAGTGTCAGACTCCAGCTTGTCGGTCTGCTGATTAAAACAGTGTCTCGTCCACACTGTTCTCATTTATCAGTGCAGTTAGCCAAACAATGAAGAACCACTTGCTGCTTAAGAAACAGAGTGAAAATGGACAGTACAGCCTCAGTTTCTTAATATAAAAGTCGTTGTTGCGCAAAAGTGACCCACCCGCCCAGCCTGAATTTTTATTTAAGTTTCCTTATAAATAAACATAAACTAATGTGAGTGTTTTGACTTCAACCAACTAACCCAGTGGCATAACATTCTGTAGATGGCGCTAAACTTTAAGAACTTATTCCTCAAATCTACCTTCACAAACATTGTTAGATCAGTTTTTGAGAGCTGGGTTCCATGGTGTGGCCTTTATACACGTAGTGTTTTATGTCTACTTTAAGGTAACCTACCTCTTAGTGATGGGATTTCCGGCTCTTTTTAGAGAACCGGCTCTTTCGGCTCCCAGCCGGATTTTCAGGTTGTTTTGTTGCTTTAATTAATTACTTATCAACAACAATATAAAATTATGCACAAAAGGAATTAGTAATGTAAAAAACCGTGGTTTTCTTTATGTATGTTTATATCTAAATATATGTGGGGGTCCCTAGAGACGAAACACGTACAAACTCCAAAACACATTTCTAGCATTAACTGAACTTCCAAAACAGAGCTACCTAGATCACTTAAATTACACAATCAAATTCATATGTCTATTGTTTTTGTATTAATACACAAACACTCATATATAGATATTCAAATAATAAAAAAACCCCCACTTCATTTACCTTTTACTACCACACACCCAATCCGATTGTTGGTACTTCCTGGCTTGAGTAGCCACTACGTAACAAAAGCTCAACATGGCCCCTAGCATCCTGGAGCACTTCCATTGTGTTTTGGAGTTTGTACGTGCTTTGTCTCTAGGGGCCACTGTAAGAATACTTTTATTTAATGACTCCACATAAAATGTAATTAATAAATTATAAAATACAGAAACCAACTATTTACATTTCATACATTTCAACTTTTAACTACTTAAATGTTCAGCTTTTTCCTTTTAAACAAATATAAAGTGAAATAACACAAAACACTGCAAACTAGAGCAGGGCGATATGACCCAAAATATTTATCACGATATACATTTGAAAATTTGCGATAAAGATATAACTGACGATATAATTGACACTAGAAAAAAGGCTTTACAACTCCTCAACTTTATTAGTGCAAACAAAAAAAAACATCAATGTATTTTCATTTAAACAAGCAGCTTTTTTATGTGAATTAAAGTTATATAAAAATGTAACAGTGCAAATGCAAATCCTCGCTGACAGTTTAACCAAAAGGCATTTCCAGTGGAAACTGGTTGACACATCCTCAGCATAACCATGTATAACATCCACAGAACTTAAAAAGAGGTTATACACACACAATACGGTAATATTATGTTGAAGCACAGTACGTATCACTGCGCGAGGCTCCACCTACGATAGCCGTAACGCTCTGACAATCCATCAAGCGGTGCGGCTTCGTAGCTTAGCAAAGTCGTACTAAAACATTTGACAGATTTTCGAGCGCCGTG
>NW_005187734.1:129800-134763 GCF_000239375.1 Pundamilia nyererei
TAGCAGATGTGCCCACTACCACACATTTGGACTGATTTGTGACCACTGTTTGGGAGGGATGGTTATATTGCGTATCTGGAATGAATTTTAGGTCTCTACGTCCATCCCATGGGGAATGGGAGCAGTAACAATAGTGTTGCGTTTATATTTTTGTTCAGTGTATATATGAATACCAGAGGCGCAAAACACCAGCTACTGGTAGACAGAACAGTCAGCCGAGACTGCAAGACCAGACTGGCCAACCAGTGCACTGCCTGGATTGATTACAAGAAGGCCTATGACTCAATGCCCCACAGCTGGATACTGGAATGCCTAGAATTGTACAAGATCAATGGGACCCTAAGAGCCTTCATCAGGAACTCAATGGGGATGTGGCGTACAACACTAGAGGCCAACTCCAAGCCCATAGCACAGGTCACCATCAAGTGCGGGATCTACCAAGGAGATGCTCTGTCCCCACTGCTGGCCACAGGCAGGAAAGATTTCCTGTGTCGTTCAGTGGTGCTTTCCGGTAATCTCAGTCTTTCACTGAACGTGCTCCTGTGACTGACCAGCATGTCATGGAGTGGGTGGGAAGTGTTTTCACACTATGAAAAAAAAACATAATGTTGGATGCACAGACCCAAAATCTGATTTAAGAACATGAGGATTTAAAATTGCCAGTTTATCAAATACCACTGTCCTTACCTTTAAATATAATCTGTCTTCTTCCTTTCCTGTCCTTTTTTATTTTATCTCCCTGTGAAAAAGAGCCGTATCTGTAACTAGCAGACACACTGTGACAAAATGTAGACACAAACAGTTTGTGTTTGATGATTTTTTTTAGATACTGAAGTGCATCAACTGCAACTTACAACTGTACAGATATTTGTTTAAAAACGTAGGCAGTAAAAGTAAAAAGTTGTCAGAAAAATAACTACTTAAAGCACAGATACCTGAAAATTCTACTAAAGTAAAGTAACAAAGTATTTGTACTTGATTACTTCCCACCTCTGTGGTGGACATAGTGAAAGCAGCAGTAGTAGTCTGGAAATCAAATATAAAAGTAGAACAACTTAAAAAACTTTGTCTTCTTGATGTTTTTGATGGTTTAATTACGCCTTAAAAATAAACTATTGTGCTTGATAGCCAACAGTTAACTGATCATATTATTATTATTATTATTTCACAAAATATACTTATATTTTTCTGACTGCTATTTTACCTTTTACTTATGATCCTCTTAGTTCTATGTTGTCTCTTTACGTCAGTGTTTGTACTCCAGTCTTGTGTTTCATGATCCTGCTTTCCCTACTTCCTGTCCTGCTGATAACAACAGCACAGCCTTCACCCAAATACAGTGACGTTACTGCTTTGTTGCACCGGGGATTTTAAAGTATTTTAGCTGTCTAGCATTTTTTCATATGTACAGATGGCACAGCCCAAATGACATGATGAAATTATGTTTCTAATTACATTGTGAACTTTATTGGCTGTAACTGTAAGTTTTAACAAAAGCATTTTCTGCTATCAAAAATATCATTGCTGGGACATCTAAGAACTGGTTTTGACACATAAAAAACAACCTTGATTGCATCATTTAAAATATATATAATTTATAATATAATATAATTTTCTAATTTTATTCATTTATTTATTAATTTAGGCATGCCACAGCTGTCCTCACACATGCAGCTGTTGTCACTTATTAAAAAAACTGGTCAGCGAGAGTACTGAAGTTCTTATTAATTTGTGTCCACAAAAGTTTTTGAATCAAATTACACTCATTCCATCCCAAAACCCACGTGTACCGAGAAAGCGAGCGAGAGAGAAGATTTAATCTATTAAGAAAAAAACAAGCCACATCCTACATCAGTTCAATTACAAATGGTCTTTTCAAAATGAGATAGGAGAGAAGGCTGTGGAATAGGTAGGAGGTTTCATTTCCTTATATTTGGGCTGCCAGTCAGCCAGCAGAATACTAATGTTAAGCTGGAGGGGATATAGCACTGCCAGCAGAAAGCATGACCTTGGGTGAGTCGCTCTGTGGGAAAACCAGAAAAGAGCAAAGAAGGGATCAGAGTGCCCCCTGGCTGTGGAAGCATCATCGACTTTTAAAAGGACAATCTGCTATGGCAAGAGATGCAGGGGAAAGGTGGTCATAGTCTTGTCATAGTTAATGGGGAATCCCCTTTGAACCCAAGGACAGCCCCATGTTGCTGTTCTACATCAACCCTGTGTGAATACTAACAAGCCACGGATGCTGTTGAAGAGGGAAAAGACAGCGAAAGAACAGTGTTTCAGAGTTTGTTGTAGTTTCATGTAAATCAGGACCTAATCAGATAGTTTGAGGATTTAGAAATATATAAACGGTAGCTATATTATTCACGTGTCCGTAAAATCATTTTCAGAATATTAGCTTTAGATTAGATTATACTCATACTGAAGCTCATACTGAAGGTTTCTAATGGGATGATACAAGGTAGCATTTAGACCTGTTTAGGCTACAACAACTGATCCTGTTGTTTCAAAATGAATTCTTTGGTGGCAACAAAACCTAACAGTTTGTGTATATATAAGGAAACGATGATTGATGAACACAGTAAAACACACACCACATAGCAGGATGTATGTCAAGTACTGACTTGCACCTCTGAAACCAGAACAATGAGCTACAAGATAATGTAACAATGTAAAGCGGAGGGGGGTTCTTTATGTTCAGCTCAGTTCTTAACTTGAATAACCCGTTCCAATAGAACCACTGTATGGCCCATCAGCTTTATCTTTCTGTAGTAACTATGGCTCTGCGCTTGATGGTGAAAATTGGTTCAAATTGGTTAAAAAGTCCACTGCCCTCTCGCTTAGATATCTCCAAATCCACAGTTATCAGGAACAACCACCTTTCCACTCTTCATAGCAAATTTCCTGGTTCACTCTATCCTTCCTCCTCAAAGTCTCGTTTTCTTTACTCATTAGCTCCTCAAAGTACTTCTTCCATCTTCCTCTGGGCATTCAGTGGAGTATCATGTAAACCCAAATCTCTTCTGGATTAACATTTTAAAAAGGCAAAAATGAGCAGAAAAATAGTCAAAAATGCAAAACCAACTCACAGGTTCACAGTCTGGCCAGAGCTCCACCCTTTTGGCATCTCTGCTGAAATTTAAAGCTGTTGCTTAGATCCAATTTGAAGAAGATTGGCTCTAAGATGTTTTTTGAACATCTTAGATGCTCACCTCGCAGAAGACAAAAGGAAGAACCCCGTGTCTCTTCTTCTGTTCACTCTTTCTTCCCCTGTCTTACTGGACGTCACATCTTCTGACTCTGGTGTCACCCACTGGGACGTCCAATAACACTGGTAACTTCTACTCACCTGATGTCCAGTCTGCAAGGCCACCTGGGTTGTCTGGAAGACTGTTTACTTACCCTAGCAGGGCGAAGGACACTGTCTCAGCTGAACTCTGGACACACACACACACATATACACTGATATGCACACACTCATCCCCCCTCCCTTTCCAAACGCCTTCGATGCTTATTCCCTTCCGATGCTGCACCCTTTACCCACCCCCCTGTTGCTTGTCATGTGTTTCTTTGGTGTATTAAGACTTGTGCAGAGGTGTTTTTTCTGTTCTCAAACTGATCTCCCTGTTGGAGCTCAGTCTGGGGGGAGTTATTTTTCTCCTTATCTTTCCTCATGTGGTGCATTTCCCATTGTTATACCTCTCTGACCTGTCTTCCCCATGTGATGTTTGTGTAATGTATGTATGGTCGGAGGGTAAGATGGCGCCGCCATTGAGTGCAATAGGTTGGCAGCCTTGTGAAATTTCCCCTTGTGGGACTAATAAATCGATTCAATATATAATTTAAAACAAACTTTAAAGTTACTATATTACATTTTCCTCTTTTCTGTGTTATTCCTAACATAGAAAATTCTGTTACATTTGAACATTGAGTCACATTTGAATATATTTCAATTCACGCTTCATTCAGTGTAATCAGTATTCAGTGAGACTTCATTTGCACATTCTCATTCTTCATTGTAGCATAATCCCTTTGAATCCAGTTATATATGAACATGAGAGGAGGATGTTAGTAAAGCTGACATCCATCATGAACAACCCACATCACCCACTGCAGTCTGTAAGTCTTTGAGTGTGCTGAGCAGTTCCTTTAGTCAGACACTGAAACACCCTCGCTGCAGGAAGGAGCGCTTTGGCAGGTCATTCATCCCAACAGCAGTTAGGCTCTATAAGTCCTCAATCACGATGTCATAAGTCACTGGACATTGTGGACGTCCAAGGTCGCCACTTCATGCATAATGGACCTTCTATGTGTATGGACTAGACCTGTAGTCAAGACCGCCTAAACCTAGACCAAGACAAGACCAAGACCAAAAAGTCTTTAAACTGCAGCCAGATGCTGCTTCGTTTCCAGGTGTCAGGCTTATTTATGCGTTTTTGCAATGCACTCGCACAGCCCTCCTCACCGCTGTCTACTATCTCACTCACTGAGACGACAGACGCACGCTCCACGTTTGCGTCTCTCACCCGCTCTGTTTTTCACTTGATGATATTATCCTATATCCTCGCACGTGATCGGCCACAATATGGAGGGATAGGAGCATAGCTGAGCCACTGTGTGAGAGCTGAGCAGCCAAAGGAAATTAAGTGAGGAGCGGCTCTCGTTCAATGGCAGTCGACTCTGATTCACTACAAAGCGCTCTCTAAGCACGGCTCTTAGAGCCGATGCTTTTGCGCATGACACATTATCGAAGGTTATGTTGTGTGTCATGGATACTGTTGACTCCAGAGGTGGAGCCAGACATTTTATACATCCGGGGCTTAGTCCTAAAGGCTGTGTTTTGAGTTTTGTTTAAAAAAGAATGACTTCATATAGGAAAAAAATATATATCACATGTGCAGGACACCTTAAACTAGTTTTTTTGAATTAAAACAGGACTACAACAGTTCAAAATCAGGACTAC
>NW_005187734.1:135908-141905 GCF_000239375.1 Pundamilia nyererei
TCTCTCTCTCTCTCTCTCTCTCTCTCTCTCTCTCTCTCTCTCTCTTTCCCCCCCTCTCTCTCTCTCTTGTTCCTCTCTCTCTTTCGCACTGCATGCTGGGAGTTTGCTGGTGGTGAGTTTGGTGTGTCTGAGTGTGAGTGTGTGATTTTTTTCACTGAATGCTTTTTTCCCGTGTTCTTGCTGTGTTTATTGTATGGTTGTTTCATAGCTGTTTGTGGTTGTGTAGTTTGTGTTTCAGTTTGACAGGGATGGCGTCCGGTGGGACGCTGTCCCTGTCTTTAAAGCATGGAGTCAGGGTGGTGCCGCAGCCGAGCACCACTGTCGAGCAGGTGCTGTTGGCTGTAGGTGAGTGGGTGGGGCATGGAAACATATCGTTTGCTTCACGTATGAATAAAGCGGTTGTCATATTCTTGAAAGAGCAGGGGTTTGTCAATCAGCTGATAGAGAGTGGCCTGTATTTGAACGATGAATTTATGCAGGTTTCACCCCTCGCAGTGCCCTCCACTCGGATCACTGTGTCGGGGGTGCCTCTGTTTATTCCCAATGCGGCTTTAGAGCAGGAACTGAAGCGCTTTGGGAGATTTGCCAGTGGCTTCCGGACTGTGAGTCTGGGCTGTAAGGACGCCAAGTTGAAGCATGTTCAGTCCCTTCGGAGGCAGGTGTTCATGTTTTTGGACTCCCCCACACAGACACTGGATGTCTCCTTCCGTGTCAGACATGAAGAAGGGCTCTACATGGTGTATGCTAGTTCTGGGAACATGAAATGTTTTGAGTGTGGAGATGTGGGTCATAAGAAATTAATGTGTCCTCACAGACAGCTTGCGGTGGGACCTGCTGTGGATGATAGTGGGGAGGGGGTTAGCGGGCAGCAGGTGTTGGACGTTGCTACGCCTTCGGCGCGGGGTGAGACCGCTGTTGCCCCGGCTGAGGCTGTGCCTCTAGTGCGGGACGAAGCTGCTCTTGTCCCGGCTGAGGCTGTGTCTATAGTGCAGGGCGAGGCCGCCGTGGACCCGGCTGGAGCTGTGCCTCCAGCGCGTGGTGGAATTGCCCTATCTCAGGAGGACGCTGCGCCCTCGGTGCGAGGTGAGGTCGGCGTTTCTCCCACGGGTGCTACGGCTTTGGTGTGGAGTGAGGTGAGTGATTGCATGACTACGACCAAGCCGACAGAGAGGGTGGAGGCTGGACCTGCGGTCAGTACGGCGCAGACTGGGGATGAAATGGGGAGCTCTGAGTTGGGTGTAGAGTGTGTTATTGCCTCGGGGGACGGAGAGGTGGAGGAGCAGCAGCGCCGGACGCCTGCTGGTGGTTATGGTTATGACACGAATGACATGGAGTGTGATTCTGACTCTGATAATGTTTCTGTGGCAGACAGTGTCTCTCAAAATGCGGATTTGTATTCTTTGGAGGAAATCGTTGCTTTTCTGGATGGCACCTTTGGTAGAAAGGTGATGTTAGGGAATATTTCCCTGATGTTGAGAAATTCGTTTGGTCAGCTATGACTCTTCAGAAGGTTGTGGGATTGGACTTGCTGGATGGTAAAAAGCGTTATCGTCTGAAGAAACATGTTACTGGTCTGAGGAAACAGTTGAAGCGTCTGAATCGGTAGAGACACTGGAGTTTTTTTACGCTGTAACGTTATGATCATACAACACTGGGTGTTTCATCTCTGCTGGGTTTTTCTGTTTGCTTTCTTGATGGCTTCCTCTTATGTGCACGGGTTGAGGGTGGCCTCCTTGAATGTGAATGGGTGCAGGGATGCCGATAAAAGAGCCTTATTAGCTGAGGTGATCAAACAGAAGAGATTAGATATAGTCTTTCTCCAAGAAACACATACTGACAGTTTGAATGAGATAGACTGGGATCTGTGGTGGGGAGGGCAGGAGTTTCTTAGTCATGGGACAAGTTTTAGCGCAGGAGTTGCTATTTTGTTTTCTCCTTCTCTAAATGCGAATGTTATTTTCAGCATAGAGATGGTGGCGGGCAGAGTCCTTTTGGTGACGGCTGAAATTGAAGGTTTTGTTTTTACTTTTGTTAATGTCTATGCACCAACCTCGGGGGCGGAGCGTGGGATTTTGTTTGAAACATTGGGAGAAAAATTAAGTGGTGCTGCTCAACACTGTGTTGTGTTGGGTGGGAACTGGAATTGTTGTCTTGACTTTACTTTGGACAGGACTGGTGCGGAGCCGCATCTTCAGTCATCTTCTGCTTTAACAGATGTCCTACGGACAATTAACTTGGTTGATGCGTGGCGGATGAAGCATCCCTCATCCAGGCAGTATACCTGGGTGAAAGTGACTGATGGCAGGGTTAGTGCAGCGAGAGTAGACAGGTTTAATGTGTCTGTTTCATTTACTGCTCGAATTGTTAACTGTCAGTGTTTTCCCGTTGTTTTTACAGATCATCATTTAGTTTTACTGGAACTGTTTCTATCTCCCACCAGCAAATCCAAATCTTTTTGGCGGTTTAATATAAAATTGTTGCATGATCGGATATTCTGTGACAATTTTAGGTATTTTTGGGATTACTGGAGATCACGGAAGGGTGATTTTGATTCCCTTACTCAATGGTGGGAGGTAGGAAAGGCCCAAATTCGTGTGTTCTGTCGGCAATATAGTTTTCTTTTGACAGCCAATATCATGAGAACTGTGCAGGACTTTGAAAAGGAGATAACACATGTGGAGACTGTCTCTGGTTCACAGTTTGGTCAGCAGGATAATGCCTGTCTTCATTCTAAAAGGCAAGAGCTTAACCATTTTTTACATGAGGGCTAAAGGAGCTTTGGTTCGAGCACGTTTCACCAGGCTCCAGGACATGGACGCTCCAACCATGTTTTTCTTTAATTTGGGGAAGTCTGTGGTTCACAGGAAGCAGATGGTGTGTCTTCAGCTTTCGGATGGAAGAGTGACCACGGATCCGGCTGAAATGAGACGGCATGCAGTGGCCTTTTACACGGACTTGTTTAGTGCGGATGGCTGTGATGTGGACTCTGCTTCGGACCTTCTACAGGGGCTTCCTCAGCTGAGCCCAGGGGATCTGGACGTTTTGAACAGGGATATAACCTTGGATGAGCTGTCTGCGGCGGTGTCTCAGAAGGCTTCAGGCAAAGCTCCAGGAATAGATGGTTTACCATCAGGCTTTTTTAAGCACTTCTGGAGTCTTCTGGGTTGGGACCTGCTGGACATGTTTAAGGAGTGTTTTGTAGGAGGGATACTTCCAGCTTCCTGCAGGCGTACAGTTATCTCTCTCATACCAAAGAAGGGGGATTTAACCCTTCTTAAGAACTGGAGACCAGCGGCCCTTTTATGTGCAGACTATAAGATTCTCTCCAAGGTTTTATCGAACAGACTGAAAATGGTCATTGACCTGCTGATTGGTGTGGATCAATCTTACTGTATTCCAGATAGGTCTTTGATTGATAACTTGTTTTTAATGAGAGATGTGTTTGATATTTGTGAAGTGTACAATGCTAATGTTGGCATCGTTACTCTTGATCAGGAGAAGGCTTTTGACCGTGTGGACCATGATTTTCTTTTTTCTACCTTGCAGACCTTTGATGTTGGGTGGGGGTTTCTGACTTGGGTGAAGCTGTTGTATAGCGATGCTTGCTGTGTTGTGAAGGTGGGAGGGGGGTTGAGTTGTCCTGTGCCGGTTCGGAGAGGGATTAGACAAGGTTGCCCTATCTCTGGACAGCTTTATAGCATTGCTATTGAGCCTTTTCTCTGTAGACTGAGAAGCAGGTTGAGGGGTTTTTCTTTGCCGGATATGGTTCAGAGCCCTCCTGTCATATCCTGTCGGCATATGCTGATGATGTTAATGTTTTTATTATGGATCAAAGGGATGTGCAGGAATTGCAGGAATGTCTGGTTTTGTATGGGAACGCTTCCTCAGCTAGGGTAAATTGGGATAAGAGTGAGGCTTGTTTGGTGGGGCAGTGGAACTTGTCGAGTATTCCCACGCTTCCTGGGAACGTTCGCTGGGGTCGAAGGGGCATTAAAACTCTTGGGGTTTACTTGGGGAGTGATGACTTCGTGAAGCAGAACTGGGAGGGAGTGCAGGAAAAGGTGGAGGCTAAGCTGTCTAAATGGAACCGGGTAGCTAACAATCTGGTTGCCTCATCTTTATGGCACAGGTTGTTTTAGTGCCACCACCTGGTCTTCTGGAGGAGGTGCAGCGGCTTCTGGTGAAGTTTGTTTGGTCGGGACAGCATTGGCTTCGTGCAGCGGGCCTGTATCTTCCTGTGGCGGAGGGGGGACAAGGCCTAATAGATGTTTTGTCCAGAACAGCAACCTTTAGACTGCAGACGGCACAGAGGCTGCTGTATGGCTGTGGTCACAGCTGGCTGGCTTCTGCTCAGCTGCTGCTTAGGAGAGTGGGCCGGCTTGGATCTGATAAACACCTCTTTCTTCTGAAGTTGGATCAGGTGGATCTGTCTGGACTTGTGCCATTTTACAGCTTGGTGATGAACGCCTGGCGGATGCTGAAGGTCGCACGTGCTCCAAGACCTGGGATGTGGCTTTTCGAGGAGCCGCTGTTTTTTAATGACTTTTTTCCCAGCACTGTATTTTCTTCTGCTACAATACGGACCAAGTTTGTGGAGGCTGGCGTTGTCAAACTGGGTCATCTTACAAGGATGTCTCTGGGTGCACTTGGTGGTGTCACAGGCATTAAGTCCTACAGAGTGCTGGAGAGGATTATGGAGGACGTTTGGCAATCTCTGTCGCCTTCACTGAGAGACTTTGCTGGAGACTGTGTCCTGGCTGATCAATGGGCTGATGACAGTGAATATGTTTTCCCTTCATTGATGGGCAGTCCTGCCTTTGAGGAGCAGCCTGAGGGGAGTGGCATGCTGCTCTCCCTGGGGACACCAGTGCTGGATAGTTTCAGCTCTTGTGGCAAGAAGCAGCTTTATTTATGCTGTGTTAAGGTGCTGAATTTCCGCTCTCTGGTTGGAATCAGGGACTCAAAATGGACTGAGTTTTTTGCTTCGGTCTCTACCCCTAAAGGCAGGTGGAGGGTCCTGTATAAGCCTCCTGTTGAAAAACGGATGGCTGACCTCCAGTGGAGGATTATACATGGAGCAATAGCCACGAACAGACACAGGGCCCACCTGGACCCAAGCACTGAGGAGGGTTGTCCTTTTTGTTCAGAAAGTGAGACGCTGGAGCACTTAGTGGTCTGTTGTCCGCGGCTGGTGGGTTTATTTTCTTTGTTGCAGGAGTGGGTGGAATCTTTAGGGGAGGCTTTCTCTGTACCTTTGTTTGTTTTGATGCTAGGTCAGGGTTGGACTGATGTTGTGCAAAGTCTAAAGGGCCTGTTGGCATCCCGGCTGAGAGTAGAGCATGCTTTTTACTCTCTGACTGACAGTCTGGACTCCTTTGAAACTGTGTGGGGCATTGGAAGGGTTTTGTGTTCAGTAGGAGCAGATGGGACACTTGTGCTTAACTTTTGAGTGTGTGTGCTGGGTACCTTAGTTAATGTTTGGTGTACAATGAATGTTGTGATTATGTGGTAGAATTTTTGTGTCAGTTTTTTTTGTTTCTGTTTTTGTTTTTAATTCGGTGTAAATAAAGTTGTGTGAAAAGTCAAAAAGTCTCTGTTCCTCTCTCTCTCTCTCTCTCTCTCTCTCTTGTTCCTCTCTCTCTCTCTCTCTCTCTCTGTTCCTCCCTCTCTGTCTTTCTGTTCCTCTCTCCCTCCCTCTCTCTCTCTTTCTGAGTGAATGGGGCTGGGAATGGGAGTGTCGGAGTGAGTGGATTTCTGTTTTCGGGTTCCTCTTTTCTTCTTTCACTGTCAGGTGTTTATTTTTTCGACACATGGTTGTTGGCGTGTTTTGTTTGTTGCTGGCTGGTTTGGTAGCTTTTGCTACCGTCTTGGCTTGGCACAGTGCCCGCTGTTGAGGGTGGTGCAGGGTTTGAGAAGCTGACACGCCGTCATGCTGTCAAACTTATACCGACTGTGAATTGCTCGGTGGAAGAAGCTGTTTTGGCTGTAGGAGAGGTG
>NW_005187734.1:142070-146636 GCF_000239375.1 Pundamilia nyererei
CAGGGTTTGAGAAGCTGACACGCCGTCATGCTGTCAAACTTATACCGACTGTGAATTGCTCGGTGGAAGAAGCTGTTTTGGCTGTAGGAGAGGTGGTGGGCTATGACAGCGTGAAATCTGCCTCCCGTATGAACGGTGCTATTATTATTTTTCTTGATAAGGTACCTAAAGTTAATGAGTTGGTGGAAAGCGTCGTCGTCATTCATGACACCTTTACGCCTGTTCTCCCGTTGGTTAGCCCTGCTAAAAAGGTTACCATCTCAAATGCGCCTCCTTTTATTAAAAATGAAACTTTAGCCAAGGAGCTGTCACGGTATGGCCAACTGGTTTCGCCCATAAAGACGGTCTCTTTGAGGTGCAAATCTGTGCTCCTCAAACATGTGTGTCACAGAAGGCAGGTTTTTATGATCCTCAAAGACAACGCTGGCGAGCTGAACCTGTCTTTCACGTTCAAAATAGAGGGTTTCAACTACATGGTGTTTACTTCATCTGAGAGCATGAAATGTTTTGGTTGTGGTGGAGAAGGGCATTTAATTCGCTCCTGTCCAGAGAGACGAAGAAACACGCAGCCCGCGGATGATGCCATTGGGTCATCTTCTGGTAGGGACCCGGCGATCGCTCATGCGAAACCCGCTGAGACCGCGGGCAGCTCCGCCATAGCTGAGGTGGACCCCGCTGCCGAGGCGCCTGTGGAAAACCGGCATTTTCCAAGCAGTAACGGGTCTGATGAAACTGGCATTGTGAAAAGTGTTGATGGTGTGGAACCGGATCTGACTAATGACCAATCTGCAGTTTTTTCTTACACCAGTCAGACAGCTGACACGACTCTTGAGTCTGTGTGTGATGATCTTTGTGAGGATGACGACATGCTTGATGAGGATTTGCTGAAGTTGTCTCAAAAGAGAAAGAGCTCGGAACCTGCCCACTGTAGTACAAAAATGTCGAAAGCTAAGAGAGGAAACAGAACAGGAGAGAGCAGCATTGAGTCTGAAAGTGATTTGTCCCTAAGCCAGGAACACCAGAATCTGTACTCTCCTGCTGAGATCAGGAAATTCTCGCAGAAAACCAAAGGCCTCAGGATGGTGAAAGTGGAGGATTATTTTTCGGACCTTAAGCTTTTTGTTGAGTCGTCTCGGGTCCTGACAAAAATCAGGGGATTTTATTGATGATGTGTTGACAGACCAAGAGATCTATCGTTTAAAGAAACTGATTTTGAAAGTGAGATCTCAAGCACTTACTGCTGATGATGACGATGATGTTTAGGAACACACTCTATATGTCACTGTCTTTTTTCCTCTGTCTCGCTTCTCTCATGTCTGAATTCAAGATAGGCACATTAAATTTAAATGGTGCTAGAGATGAGGTAAAAAGAGCTGCTTTTTTTTTAGCTTATGAACCTAAAGAAATTGGATCTTATGTTGGTTCAAGAAACTCACAGTACTGGTGACGATGAGAGTGACTGGAGGAAGGGCTGTGGGGGAGATGTTTTTGTAGTCATAAGTCCAGTTGTAGTGGAGGTGTGGGGATTGTGTTCTCTAAGAACTTTTTACCTGTTTCTTGCGAAGCAGAGGAAATAATCAAGGAGTGTTTGCTGAAAGTTAAAGTCAAATATGAACATGTGACTTTTGTTTTTCTCAATGTATATGCACCAACTAAAGGAGTGGACAGAATGGGTTTTTTAGATGTCCTGTGTGATACTGTTAAGGTTTCTAGCGATGATGAGTATTTGTTTTTGTGAGGGGATTTCAATTGTACTGCTAACCCACCTTTGGATAGGAACCACATCGAACCTCATCCTGCGTCCTCTCACAGGCTTAGGCAGCTGGCTGCAGCTGTGGACCTGTCAGATGTGTGGAGGTTTTTCAATGGACATCTGTGGCAGTACACATGGAGTCATTCTAAGGACAATCATTTATCTTTGGCAAGACTGGATCGCATATACTCATTTAAACATCATTTGAGTATTTTAAGGACTGTCAGATAACCCCTGTTGGTTTCTCTGATCATTGTCTGGTTCATTGTTCTGTTTTCATTAAAAATGTTCATGTAAGGAGTGCCTACTGGCATTTCAATATGGCCCTGTTACATGACAACACTTTTAGGACAGCTTTTGAATTTTTTTGGCTCACTCACTGGAAATCTAAATCTGACTTTGCATGTATCCAGCAGTGGTGGGATTTTGAGCAGTGTCAGATCAAACAATTGTGTCAACAGTTCACTCGTGATGTGACTAGAGACATAACCAGATCTATGAGAAACCTAGAGACTCAGGTGGTAGAACTGCAGAGTTTAGCGGTGTCTACAGGAAACCAGGGGCTTTTAGATTCCCTCAAATCCAGAAAGGCTTTTTTAGCTGACCTGTTGGGCACGACAGCCAAAGGGGCTTTGGTCAGGTCACGTTTCCTCAGTGTCACGGAGATGGATGCCCCATCTCACTTTTTCTTTGGACTGGAAAAGAAGAATGGGCAAAGAAAAATTATTCACTCTCTGTCTCACGATGGCTCAATAATCTCGGATCCTTCTGAGATCAGACAGTTTGCTGTCAGCTTTTATAAGGACCTTTTTAAGAGTGATTTCTCAGAAAATCCTAGTTTGTGCAATAGATTCTTCAAGGGACTCCCTCAGGTGGCGGCTGAAACCAATCGAAAACTGGAGGTTCAGCCAACTTTGCGTGAACTTCATGCTGCTCTGATGAGTTTTCAGAATGGTAGAGCTCCTGGCATGGATGGCCTTCCTGTTGAGTTCTACAAAGACTTTTGGTCTGTGATGGGTGAGGATTTGCTGGAGGTTGTCACAGATAGTCTGCAGAAAGGCTTGCCGCCTCTGAGCTGTAGACGGGCGGTCATCACTCTGCTGCCAAAGAAGGGAGATCTGCGCAGTTTGAAGAACTGGAGATAGGTATCGTTGCTCTGTACAGACTATAAGATTTTCTCCAAAGTCCTGGCCACCAGGCTTCGTGACGTGATGGCTTCTGTTGTTCATGGGGACCAAACGTATTGCGTCCCCGGCAGGCTGATAAGTGATAATGTCACTTTTATTAGGGATGTTTTGGACCTCTCTAGCTCTTTGGGTATAAATGTTGGTCTCATTTCTCTAGACCAACAAAAAGCTTTTGACCGGGTTGAACACCAATATTTGTGGCTGCTTTTGGCTTCAGCCTAGGTTTTGTAGCCATGATTCAGGTTCTGTACCGTGACATTAACTCCGTTTATTGAAAATATAATTAATACATTTTCTTTTTATTAAATCGAGTATTTTAGAAGTCAGGCATTAAAAGAAAGTGCCCCTGATCAGAATTAAACATAATCACATATGAATTAAGGTTCTGTGTTCACCAGTGCTAGAATTATTACCATGCCAAATCATGCATAATGATGGACTGGCGACATACTTATATTTCCCACATTCCTGCAGACACTAAAAGGTCAAAGCTGGATAATGTCAACACACACAAAATTCAGACATTAGACCAGTCATTTTCACTACTCAAACTACATTTGTAATTTAACATAATAATCACCCTTATACTTGGATTATTATAGGGTTAAGAATTTGGTTAAGAATAAAGATGATTTACTAGTTAAGCCTATTCTCTGAACTCGTCACTTCTACTTCAGGCTTTGGTAGTCAATAAGGTTGCTGCTATCAGGTCTCATATCACTCCTCCAGCTTTTTCTTATCCCCCAGATTTCTGCTGTTTTCATTCACTTTGTCAAGGTCCTGGAGAAGAATTGTCTTCCTTCAGCTCCAGGCTTTTCTGGATGGCATCTCTGAAACATTTCGGTTAGATGCCAGAGTGCTACATAGCACTGAAACTGTGCTTTTAATGTTTTTGTTTTTTTGTTTTTTTTAAAAAAGGTTTTTTAATAAACAGAAATAACAGAATGTATGGATAACAAGAAGTATGCACTTGGAGTCTTTCTAGATCTATAAAAAAGCATTTGATACTGTTGACCACGAAATTCTAAAAATCAAACTTGAAAAATATGTTTGAACTGGCAAAAGTTTTTCTGTCCACCCCCTTACATTTATGAAATGCATTCAGGCTACATTACAATGAACAGCCATCAGTCATAATTATATTATATACCATTATTATTATATACCATTCATATTTTAAAATAGTAATTTTAGAAAAAGCAGTCAAATATTTAAAAAAACAAACTTTTCCACATGAAAAGTGACCACTTTAAGTCACATTGATGGAATTAACTGCATATCATAGAAAAAGGCATTTCAGGTTTACAAATGTTTAGTTTTATTCCCACTCTGCTAACATATGCTACCTACTGTCATTTACTTGGAGGCAGACATAAAGATTTCTCATTGACATAACTCAGCATGCCAAACTTACCGATTTTCTTGCTGCAACTTGTGTTGTTGTCCAGGAGGCCATCATTTCTCCAGTCTCCCCCGATGTGCTCTACCTCTTTCGAGTCCAGGCTGTCTGCACTAATGACATGCGCAGTGACTTCAGTCAGAGTATGCTTTTTAGAGGTAGTACGTGCTCACACACACACACACACACACACACACACACACACACACACACACACACACACACAC
>NW_005187734.1:148466-161866 GCF_000239375.1 Pundamilia nyererei
TTTGGGTTCATTGGGAACATGGTTGTTGTTCAATAATAACATTATTCCTCAAAAATACAACTTTACTAATAATTCTGCACTCCCTGTATTGACTTTTGATTCTGTGTGAGCCTCTCTCATATGAACATCAGTGTCTCAATAAGCATTAGAGTCAGGAAAAATCAAGTTCATATGCATATGGATGAAGAGATTTTATTTTAGTTTATTTATGCAACCAAATTTTCAGAAACGACCAAACTCTAACTGCATTCTCTCTTTCTTGCTTCATTCCATACAATCATTTAAAAGGGTATGAATTCACCTAGAATTCATTGATGTCTGTAACTAGTCACTGGTAAATTATTGACCATAGTTCAGATAAATTTCACATTTCACACGAATCAAAGAATTCTTGATGAAAGCGATTAAGAGGTTAACAGTGTTAATGTTCTGTTTTTCATGTGACTGATCTCACGTCATTTTAATATATGACACCTTAAGGCCTCAAAGTTCTAATGTCAGTTTTTTTTTCTTCAAAGGTTTTTAAATCTTTGCCCATTTCTAATGACCCTTAAAAATTGAAACATATTTTGACGTTTTCTAGTTTTAAAGCTCAGTCTGACCCTTTAATCTTGTTCAGATTTTGCATATATAATCAAATAATTTAACTTATAATCAGGTAAATGTATGTCAGACAGGTATGTAATATCTGTAATGTGTGTTACCCGAAAAGGATTCATGATATTATTATTGACATACTAAAACCCTGCCATCATGTTTTACAAGCAGATCGTAAACTTCATTTTTTTCCACACAGAGATGTCCTGTCATAATCTTTGTTGCACATGATGCTCATGCTGTGCACTCTCATTATTATGATACAACGTAATACTCCGATGTATATGGTTGTATTTGAGAATTAACAGTTTCTACTCTGTATAAGATAAAAAGATGTAAAACAAATAAATGGAACAAACAAGGTGAGTGAAATCTCACAGTTTACATTAGTTGTAATTTTCTTCATTATAATGTCAAAGCTCAGTGAGTTCATGGGATGACTGACAATGCGTCTTTGTATTAACTACATTTTTTTCCTTTCTCAGCCAACACTGTCTCCAGCCTCCTCGGCTGATATGGCTCCCATTTCCTCTGGCTCATCAACTTGGACTTCATCTGGTATCCCCTTCTCATTTGTCTCTATGGCAACAGGCATTGGTCCATCCTCCAGTGGTAGTCAAGCAACTGTGGCATCTGTGGTGACCAGCACTTTACTGGCTGGCCTGGGCTTCAGTGGTGGTGTCATTTCCTCTTTTCCCAGCTACATTTGGCCAAGCAGAGCACCCAACCACAATCCCACCTCTCACCACCAGGCTACCAAAGCCAGTGAGCAGATGAAAGAAACGCCTGCTGTTGTCAGTGCAGCAGTTAAGGATAATAATGAAGCTGGGAGTGAGGACAGAGAAAACTGCAAAGGTCAAGGAGAGGACAGAGAGAGGGAAGGCGAGGATACGGATGATGAGAAGGAAGAAGAAGAGAAAAAAGACAAGGAGAGGAAAGGATCGGGAGGTTTAAGCAGGGCAAAGAGGAAGGATAGCAACATAGCAGCAAAGCATTTATTTGGTAAGATGCCTTACTGTGGTGCACGGGAGAAGGAACAGACTGAAAAAGAGCCTACTAAACCACCGCCTGTTCGAAAAGACCAACTAAAAGCAAATACTTACAATCCACTTCACTCTTACCCAAGTCTTACCGCAGAATCAGCCAATCAAACAGCAGCAGTCCCCATCCAGGAGGACCTGACAGTGACACTTAGGCACCGCATAATGAGGGATGAAAAGCACAGGCCTTTCTCCTACCACACCGGTAAGTCAACAAGGTGGTCATGTACAAACCAGTGGTTATAAGAATATTAGCTGTTTCGCCTATTTGCGGAAGAGCAGATTCTGTTTGTTCTATTAATATCTCCCTTTACATTAGTCATGAGATTACTTGTTATGAAACATGTTACAACTTGTGTTGCCTGCTGCTATTTAACACATTGTGGGCTTCTGTGTACTGTTTGTGGGGATGGCTCTAAGGTCCAGCTCCTTCATAGACTAGCTGGTTATAACAAAAATTTTGAGTATTTATTTGAAAATGAGTATTAGTGTGTTGACCATTTTTGCTTTATTTTGGAGGGGGAATTTATCATTTAGACTTGTGGAGAAGAAGGATAGTGGATATATTGGACAATGAATGTCAAAGATGGAGGTCCCAGGCTAGCTAGGTTTACAAAAGTTTACAAGTGACTACGCCTTAACTAGACTCGATCTCTATCCCTCTCTCTCTCTCTCTCTCTCTCTCTCTATATATATATATATGAGTGTGTGTGTGGCCTCTGTGTTACCCGTATGTTAATGAGCTCCTGCTGTGAGGGCTGAAGTTGAGCATTTTGACCATCTACATTTTGATGTTTTGAAATGTGTCACAAACAAAGGAAGGATCTCAGGGATACTACATTTTCATGGATTAGCGACTTGTTAATCAAATTGCAAAGCATGACCTGCTTCATATGTCCTTTTGAAGGCTAAAGCAGTAATCATCTGAGCATAGGTATAATCTCATGATATTTTATTTTTAACTAAAACCCAGGACAGTAGTACGGCCAAATGACAACATGGGGAGATTTCTTTGGTAAAGGTGCTAACATTTCCAATTTTCTTAGATAAAAACTGTTCTATATATTGTAGATATGGTCCTGGAAAGTGAGGTCAGCATCACTGATAATGCTGAAGTAACAATTTGTAACACTCTCCAGAAACAATTTATAAGAAATTTCTGACCTTTAGCTTTAGCCCTAATAGTTGTGTTTCGTCCTGGTTTAACTGTAGTAAGTTATTAAAAATCCAGTTATATGGGACAACTGGCTGAAGGGAAGAAGCGAAACAGACTTTGACTTTTTAGAAGGACATTTAAATGACAAACATTTAACATTATACAAGAGTCAAAAAAAGAACATGCTGAGAAAATACTGAGTTACATGAATAAATATGTAATACTGTTGTAATAATGTAATATAAATGCACTGCATACTTTTTACTGCACAGCTTTCAGTCCACTTGTTCTAATGGTCAGTGAAAGTTAGTACCACAGTGAAAGTGGAAAAACAGTGTTACACATAACAATGTAGAGATTAGACAAATGACAGATGTGAGAAGGAGTAAAATGTAGGCTAACTCTGTTGCTAGCTATAGCTAGCTTTAGCTATCATCCTGCCATATTGTATGATGATTATTCTGCCATGATTTGTATTTTAGTTAACCATGAGAGCCATACATACTCAAAGTATTATTTCATTACTGTGGAAAGTCATTGAATGTGTCAGGTAAAATATGTGTGTTAAGAAGACACTTGTTGAATGTTGAAACAGCAAAGAAGAAATACTTAGTTTGGAAACTATGGTCCTGAGACTGATGTATCCATGCAGAGAAAATGTGGATTTGGTTGTATCTTTTGTAGCTGATACTCAATACAGTCAGGTGAAGGCAAGAGCTGCTGTCAGTGTCTCATTCATTGCCCCTTACTATTTCCCCTGTTTAAGGGCACAACATTTGGAAGCACCACTAGGATATTTGCCTTGAGGACCACGCCTGAGCTGTAAGAAAAAGCCAGATGACCCAGGCATCAGAAAGGAGCACTGCAAAGCAGCAGAGATGTTACTAGACTGACATTGGCGTTTGTATCCTGAAGTAAACAGTAATCACTAGGAGGCAGCAAAAATCTTTCAAGTCTAATAAACACTCATTTCAATTCCTGTGCTAACTCCTCTGGAGTCTGAAGTAGAGAAGCTACAGCTGAAAATGAAAGAAACACTGTATCAACTGACGGAAGAGCAGCTGATTAAATTATGTGATATACTTCAAATCTCAGGAAAAAAACTATGTGATTAATAAAATACACAGTCAGTTAGTCTCACATTTAAAGCAACTTGAACATGCAGAGCTTCAACCGCATGAAGGTATGTCACACCTTCTTGATGTCCAGAAGGACATATAAGCAATATACAAATGGAGAGGGCAGTAGAGAAATTAAGACTGCTTCTACACGAAAAAGAGGACAAAATGCATTGCTTAATGAAGAATGGCATGAATCCCCAGCTTAAGGTATTGTTCCAACACCACCGAACGGCTCTATGTAGCACAACAATTATAATAAATGAGGCCAAATAGTAGAGCCTGAGCAAAAAGACAGGTTCACATTTTCCAGTCTTGAAAGGCAAATTGAAAATGGGCTCAGTACCAGACCTGCAGTTAAGGAGTTACAGTGAGGAACATAAGTATTTGAACACCCTGCAATTTTGCAAGTTCTCCCTTTTACAAATTATGGAGAAGCCTAAAATTCACATTGTATTCCCACTGTGAGAGACGGCATTTTAAAAACAATTCAGGAAATCACATTGTATGATTTTTAAAGAATTTATTTGTATAGCACTGTTGCACATAAGTATTTGAACACCTGAGAAAAGCCAATGTTAGTATTTGGTACAGAAACCTTTGTTTACAATTACAGAGGTCAATGTTTCATGTAGTTCTTGACCAGGTGTGGACACACTGCAGGAGGGATTTTGGCCCACTTCTCCATAAAGATCTCCTCTAGATCTGTCAGGTTTCGGGGCTGTCCCTGAGCAACACAGAGTTTCAGCTCCCTCCAAAGATTTTCTATTGGATTTAGGTTTGTAGACTGGCTAGGCCACTCCAGAACCTGGATATGCATCTTACAGAGCCACTCCTTGGTTATCCTGGCTGTGTGCTTCGGGTCATTGTCATGTTGGAAGACCCAACCACAACCCATCTTCAATGCTCTGACTGAGGGAAGATTGTTGCTCAAAATCTCACAATACATGGCCTCATTCATCCTTTCCTTAATACAGTGCAGTGGTCCTGTCTCCTTCAAAGAAAAGTACCCCCAAAGTATGATGTTTCCACCCCCATGCTTCACAGTAAGGATAATGTTCTTGGGATACAACTCCTCCTTCTTTCTCCTCAAAACACAACGAATTAAGTTTAAACCAGCAAGTTCTATTTTGGTCCCGTCTGACCACATGACTTTCTCCCACGCCTCCTCTGGATCATACAGATGGTCACTGGCAAACTTAAGACGGGCCTGGACATGTGATGACCTGAGCAGGGGAACCTTCCATGCAATGCATGATATGAGACCATGGCGGCGTAGTGTTCTACCAACAGTGACCTTTGAAACTGTGAGAAAAGTGCCACAGAGTTATACAAACAACTCTCCTCTTAGAGTTAGAATAGTAAAGAGACTCCCTAAAATTTCTTGATCAAGACAACAGAATTGAGGCAGAAAATCCTGTTTGCTTCTCAGGAAGTTAAATCAAGTCTAAAATATGATCCAGCTCTAGTCCAGAGTCTTTTCATGCATACTGTCCTGACAAACAAATACTTCAAATGAGCTGTTGTCAGAGAAGGTGAATATTGCAGTTGCGAATGGAAAGGAGAGACAGGACGAAAAGAAACATGCAGCTTCATCATGAGTACCTACTGTAAATACTGTCTAGACCAGTGATTCTCCAGTGGAAAAGAGAAACACGGTCAAAGAAAGAGCAAATAAAAGAAATGTGCGCTGACATGGTACTCCTGAAAGAGTTGAGGGCAGATGACACCACGGTGATTGGCCTCATCAGTGACAACGATGAGGCCGCCTACAGGGAGGAGGTGGATCGTCTGGCTGAGTGGTGCGACACAAACAACCTGCTGCTTAACACCGAGAAGACCAAGGAGCTCATCGTGGACTACAGGAGGAATGCTGACCCACATCCACCCATCCACATTAAGGGGACGGCTGTGGAGCGTGTGAGCAGCTTCAAGTTCCTGGGAGTCCACATCTCCGAGGATCTCACCTGGACGACCAACTGCTCCAAGCTGGTCAAGAAGGCTCACCAGCGCCTCTTCTTCTTGAGGACTCTGAGGAAGAACCACCTGTCCTCAGACATCCTGGTGAACTTCTATTGTTGCACCATCGAGAGCATCCTGACCAACTGTATAACAGTCTGGTACGGGAACTGCTCTGCCTCGGACCGGACGGCGTTGCAGAGGGTCGCCGGAGCACCACTTCCTGCCATAAAGGACATCTACAGGAAGCGGTGTCTGAAAAGGGCTGGGAAAATCATCAAAGACCCCAGTCACCCATCACATGGACTCTTCACCCTCCTGCCCTCTGGGAGGCGCTACAGGAGCCTCCGGACTAAGACCACCAGGTACCGGAACAGCTTCTTCCCCACAGCTGTCAGACTCCTGAACTCTGCCTCCTGACATCTGACCCACGTTAAACTGGGTCAGATGGACTGAACATACACACACCCACAACCACCCACACACACACACACACAATGGACAACTGTACCCTCATACACACAATAACAAAATGGGCTGAACCACCACTCACAACCACCAGCACTTTATGTAACCACTGTAGAAATTATCCACATATCTCACTTATCTTAACTGCACTACTGTATAGTTCTGTGTAAATAATCATTCTGTACATACGATAATCTTTAATCCTACAACTGTTTATAACTTGCATAGTTCACATTTCTGTATAGCTGTATATCTCAGATTTCTGTATAGTTTTTCATATTTATATCCTGTACATAGCCTGTACTCACTACAGCCTGTACATACTTATACTTATAGAATATTCATAACATATTTCATACCGTGTACACTATAACATACCATAATAGACCCATTCTGTAATATACTTGCATATCTATATTATTGCTAATATATGTGTAATATATCTATATCATGGCTAAAGCACTTCTGGATAGATGCAAACTGCATTTTGTTGCCCTGTACCTGTGACATGTGCAATGACAATAAAGTTTAATTCTATTCTATTCTAATTCTATTCTAAGTTTCCAAAATCAGAGAAGCCATTCTAAAGACAACACCTAAGCTCAGCGCGTGAGCAATCGCACACTGCTGACATGGTCTCCCCACACAGAAAATCTGCGCTGCACACACAAAAAAAATCCAGCCTGAATTGGAATGAAAGTAAATACATGTATTTATTTTATTTCACTGATTTTCTGTGCACGGAGACTGTGTCAGCCGTGCACGATTGCTCACACGCTCAGCTTAGAGGGAACAGTGCCTGCAACCCAACTGCTTTTCCCCATTAAGGCGAAAGAAAATTCATGCTGTTTTATTATTAGCATGTGAGGGGAACAGCACAGTTTCAACAAAGATTTGCACCACAGAAATATTTTCCAGCACCATGCCACCACTCTAGATGCTTTTCGTGTGTGAAAGAATGTTACGAATATTGTCAGCACTGCTTCAAGTGTGGGAGATGTGAGCATTTTGTGCAGGTTTCAACGCACCAAGCACCTTTCAAACAAGATAGCATTCTGATCTTCAAGTCTCATGAGAGTAGGGAGAGTAGAAAAGTGCTATATAAGAATCAGTCCATTTACCATTCATGAGAACCCACAGTGGCCTGAAGGACTGAAGGAAGTTCTGCGATACCCTTTTATCAGTAAAGGCTAGTATGACACCAAATATTGTTTACAAAATCCCACGAACCATGACATCGTAGTGCCAAATAGGAATGTTATGGAAACTTTGCGGTCTGTTGGATCAATATATCCTGCTAATATATTGAAAACTGACTGGATACCTACTGCATCAGTCCATTATGCCCAGGCACATCTACCATTGAACACTAGGATCCACCTATCAAGTTGTTAATCAGATGTTAAGAGAAGAATCACAATCATTCTTTAGGTCTGACAACGACAAAGGATGTGCTGAGAACTTGCAAACGAACACTTCCATGAAAGATAACGAGCGAGTGACACCGACTTATCTCTCTGTACCAAAGCCCTTGTATCAGGAGATGAAAAACTACCTGCAGGACTTCTGAGCTCAAGGGTCGATGGAAAAATCCACCTCATCATACTCCTCTCTGGTAGTCTGTAGGATGTCACGACAGTGCTGCAAAGAGTTAGGGAGAATGGAATCAAACTAAAAGCAAGGAAGTGCAATCTGTTTAGAGCAGAAGCAAGGTAACTTGGCGGGATTGTGTCAGCAGAAGGAAGCAGGATAAACCCCACAGATAGCACTGCTATGACTGCTTTGAAAGACAAACAGCCAGGTACTGTTGGTGAATTAAGAGCAATGTTGGGACTGTTCAGTTATTACAAACAATATAGGATTTTGATGGAATCGCCAATTCTCTGTATGACCTGCTCAGTGGACCTGCAGACATTGAGACCCAGCGAAACAAAAGATTAAAGTGGCAGATAAAATAAAACAACAGTAGTTGTCCCTTCAAGTACACATATTTAGTGTAGTGACATGCACCAGTCAGTGGTAGAGCAGTTGATAGACTGTTTAACTCAGCCTCCTGTTATAGGCTTTCCAAAATTTTCAGAGCCATTCATCGTGAAATGTTGCTTTGTGCAGTTTCTTGCATTTCTCGTACTTTAACTGCAGTTGAGAAGAATTACCATTTGCGTTCAGAGTTTCTAGCTCTCAAATGGGTGATCACAGAAAAATTCTGCAATTACCTCTATTATGCAACATTCTTCACAGTGTACATCAATAATTATCGACTTACCTACATGCCAAACTGAATACAACAGGGTGACGATGGGTAGCAGAACTGGCAGATTTCCACTTCACGATTAAAATGTGAAGGAAAATGTGGTTGTAGACAGTCTTTCCAGCATGGTGTAGACACGATGAAAGGGTTCATGGAGGAAATTACATGTAATGTGATTGGAGCAGCTACACAGACAGTGGAAAGAATGAATCCAGTGTGTCGTGTCCATGGTCTCAGTTAACTGTGCAGCCATGGCCACAGATGTTTCCATCATACCACTGACAAAAAGCCAGATCAACCAGGACCAAAGAAGTGATCTGATTTGGTGTAACCTAACACAAGAAAAACCATCAAGTTCAGAACTAAAGCACTTCAACTCACAGGTAATATCTAAGACAACAAATTGAAGATGGATGAGAATCTTCTTGCACAAAGAAACAGCCAACCAAAAACAGCTGGTCTTACCAGAAAAACACGAAAGTACAAAACTAAAGGAGATACATGATGAATGGGGCCATCAAGGTGTTGAAATGAATGTTATCGGTTCTACCAGTTCTACTGGCCGTATATGCAACGAGAAGTAGATGATTATGTAATAAAGACGGTCTGTCTGCATAAAACTCAAGATCCATCTCATTACAGCAGTGCACCACTGACTAATATTGTCACTACTTAACCACTGAGACTTCTATCAAGTGATTTCCTACACCACAACAAATGCAAGACAGTTATGAATACATCCTTGTTGTCACTGTTTTACACACTTCAGGTGTATGCTACAACTTCCAAAACAGGTTATACAGCTGCAATCAAAATCCTTAATGACAGCATGAATACATCATAAACACGGTGTTGAATTTGAAAACATGTTGTTTGTACAACTGAAAAACTACTGTGGAGTTGCTGGATCCAGGACTATTCTCTACCATCCCCAAAGGAATGGGCAAGTGGAGCAGTTTTATAGGATACTATTCCAGATGCTGAAACGCTCTCTGAGAAGCACAAGGCACTAATCAAGAACTAAGTCAATGCACTCAATAGCAAATGGACTCTTCAGCACAGAATTCAATTTGATTCGATTTTTATTTTTCTTGGAGCTTAACACACAGACCCAAAGCACACCACAGTCACTTGTATCACTCTCATGGACCTTTATCAAACGTGAGTGTTGCTTGTCACCTGCTCTGGCCCCTGGAACACAATTGATTATGGTTGCTGGCAACCGTGGCTCAGGGGGTTGGGAAGCGCATCTGTAACCGGCAGGTCACCGGCTTGATCCCTGGGCTCTCTGTCCTGGTCGTTGTGTCCTTGGGCAAGACACTTTACCCTACTGCCTACTGGTGTTGGCCAGAGGGGCCGATGGCGCGATATGGCAGCCTCTCTTCTGCCAGTCTGCCCCAGGGCAACCGTAGCTTGCCTCAACCAGTGTGTGAATGCGAGAGTGAATGAATAGTGCATTGTAAAGCACTTTGGGTGCCTTGAAAAGCGCTATATAAATCCAATCCATTATTATTATTAATTTTGAGGAAATCCATTATTAAGCTCTCTTTTGAAAAACTCTGTTGTACATGCACAGTGCTTCATTAAGAGAAAAAGTAATTATCTCAAACTGGTTAAGGCTCTGTAAGGCCAGCTAATTCAAAGAAAGCCTGTAGAGCACACTGGCCATTTATATTGTTGGATGTGTTTCAGTGAACATATAAAGAGCAGCTATATTTAAAAGCACTACATTATCTCAACCACAAAAAAGTGACAAAGTGGCTGGATCACACAACATGTAGCTATTGTGGCTTTGTTGTCTACTCTGCTCATTTTCATTTCCTGTGTTGAAACATTGAAGTAAAACAATGAAACAAACAAAATCAGTCTGCACACAAAATACATCGCATTTTGACTTGATCATTAATGTTTGTGACATTCAGGTTAAACATGACATCCTTATGCTTATTACTACACTTACATATTTGACAGTACAGCTAAAAGGTTCCTTGCAGCAGTAATGGTACTAGTTCATGAACTTTCCTGTGGAGACACTTTCAGTTTCAGACAATTCTGATTGGTCACGTGTTTGTAGTTTTTTTGTTGTTTGTTTGTTTGTTTTATTTTGTGATTTAAAAAAAAAAATGTAATTATTCTTTTAAATTTTTTCATGGTTTTGCAGGATACAGTGGAATCTGTGCACTCAGTAATAATCTCAAAGACCTTTTTGGTCCCTTGAAAAAGGTTTCTGCGATTAAAAGTTTTTGATAGTGCTGCTTTTTAGGGGACGGACCAGTGGAAGAGAAATTGTTACTTATCAGACTTTTTTGGCCATTTTCATAATATTGTACAAAGTACTAAACAAGAACTATGACTGTATGTGTGTGTATATGTGTGAACATTGTCAGCTGGTACGCTGTGTGCCCTTACAACCCTGTCTGCCTTACAACGGCGCCATCAAGGTCTATCAAGTGCCCAAGATGATCAATCTTATGAGGCCAGAAGTCTTTAAAGACATTGTGTGTCTAAAAGGTGTAATCTGAGAGATTTACAAAATGTGCCCAAAAAATCAGAGCATGTAATTTGCATGCTGTTTATCTGCTACATACTTTTCATAAAGGTACATTTCCATTTCAAGCTTCAAAATATCCTCATGCACTGATTAATGGTGAGGGCACCTCCAAATAATTTTCTAAGATTTTCAGAACCAGTCATTTGAGTAAAGCGATCGGCTCAGTTTTTTAAAGATACAGCGGGGGATATTTGATCCCATTTCTAAGTATGCTCATTTATATTGACATGAACCATTTCTAATTTTTATGGAAAATGAATTACTGTCAACCAGCAACTCAAAGCAACAGCTTCCTTCTCATATTTACTACACTTTAAAAACTGAAACTGGCATTTACTTGAAAATTTTGAGGCAACACTTTTACACTTAAAAATATTGAGTAGGTTGGAAACTAGTCAAATCTGTTCAATATACTTGATCAATTGAATAACTAAAGCTTAAACATATTAAGTTGAAATCAATAATTGTAGTTGTTACACAAACATGAAAAAATTGAGTAAATAACACTGACATGCTTGGTCAATGTAACTGAATATAGATGGTCAGTTGATCTAAAATTTTGTTCCATTTACTTAATATTGTAAACTGAACGTAATCAAAATTGTACTTAATATTAAATATGTTAAATGGCCTGCATGATTAACATTAAAAATGTCTTTTGTGAGGGGGGTCACGTGGCCAAGCATTAAGATGGCAGCTTAGCGGGGTCGCTCCTAGACAGTGTACAAACTTTCTATAAAAAACCCTTGTATATGCTGTTAGTGTGGTCTGGAATATACGGCACTGACATGTCAAAAGCTTCATCTGTGAAACAGTGTGACATCTTTACCCGAAGACGCAAGACAGGCGCTATACCATCAACGTCCGACACAGATGCTAACATGGCTAGCATAGCCGAAGTTTTGGATGAACTCAAATCACTCCGGTCGGATTTCGGAGCCAAGTTGGACAGCATCGATATAAGACTGACTGGGATGGCGAGCGCAGTGACTGCACTGGAGGGTAAAGTCTCGGAGGTAAAGCAAAACATATTGAACCAGGGGGCCCATATCGAAGAGGCCGAAGCCCGCATTGCCGAAGTTGAAAGCACACTTGAGAAAACAGAAACGTCACTGAACTCGGCTATCAAACGAATCGCACTTCTTGAAGCCAAAACAGATGATTTGGAAAACCGCGGACAACGAAAGAACCTGCGCATCTTCAGCATAAAAGAGGGAGCAGAGGGGCAACAATCACTCTTCGACTTTATTAACATCATGCTACCCAAGTGGCTGGGGCTAGCGCCCGACAAGTCATTCACACTGGAGCGAGTGCATCGCACGCTTGCCTCCGGGAAACCAAACCAGAGCAGAGCGGTGCTTATTCGTTTCTTAAAATTCCGAGAGAAGGAACTGGTATATCGGGAAGCAAGAAAACAACAAATTACACATGATGGGGCCAAGATTACATTTGCACAGGATCTGTCTGCGGAGACGGTTCGGATGACCGACCAGTAATTGAGTCACTGATAAGAGACAGATATAATTTTGAGCTCGAATTTATGTGGGATTTATGTTACCATAACTGGGCGTTTTTAAGCGCATATTCGTTCTAAGTTTGATTGCAATCGTTTTTGGGTTGTATATTAACAACTGAACCTCAACTAAGTCTTTTTTTTTGTTTTGTTTTGTCCTACCAAGGGTAAACTTTACTTTATTATGGGGGAAAAATCAGTATCATTATATGGTTAGTGTACTCTGTCTGATTTATGGGGTTTTGGAGAGGTCACGTTGACTAGTTACTCCTCAGTGATGTGGATTAACGCCCTCCAAATAATTTGTTCAAGGGAGGGGGGAGACATTTCCAACAAGGAAATGCAAATGTTCAATCAGAAATTGTTTACAAGTCCTTTATCTGGTATGTGTGAGTGTGTGAATGTATGTGCAAACCTGCTTCTTCAATTTTTCCTTTACTTTGTTTATTTAAGTGAACAGGCTGACAATATTTTATGGAGAGGACAACTAAAGAAAACATTTTGAACGTTAACATTGCAACCTGGAACGTTAGGGGGATACGGAAGTTAGCTAAACTGAAACAAGTATTAAACCGACTAAAACATTTTAACTCTAGCATTATTTTCCTACAGGAATCTCATCTTACTGCATCAGAGATACATTTATTAACCAAAAGATGGCAGGGTCAGGTATATTTCTCTTCTTTTACTAGACATGCCAGAGGAGTCATTACTCTTATACATAAGTCAATCCCATTTCAAACTACG
>NW_005187734.1:172596-181197 GCF_000239375.1 Pundamilia nyererei
CATTGCGCTATGTTGGAAGAGTATGGATGCTCCCTCCATGGGACTCTGGAAGAAGGAAATTGCAATCTCTCTAGGCCTGGAAAGACTGACATATATTGCCAAGGGCAAACAATGGGACTTTGTGAATATGTGGAAGCCATATATGACTATTTTAGGGAGTGGAGGTGAAGGACATTTATGAAAAAAAGAAGAAGGAAAGGAGGGGAGAATCGTGTCTATCCTAACCCATTGTATTTTTGTATTACTGTGAGAACTATGCTCATTTCTACATTTGAATGTGATGTAGGCAGGTTTGATGTATGGATGGATGTGTGAATGTGAGGGTGTTCAACATTTGTTTGTATTGTACTATAAAAAATTTCAATAAAAATATATATATAAAAATGGCCTGCATTTGTATAGCACTTTACTTTGTCCCTATGGACCCCAAAGCGCTTTACACTACATCCAGTCATCCTGAAAGTGTGTGTGAATCATTTAGTCATTCACACACACATTGTTGACGACATGCTACATTGTAGCCACAGCTGCCCTGGGGCCCTCTGACCACCACCAGTAGGCAGTAGGCAACCAGTAGGTGACCGAGACTGTCGGTGCCGGGCCTCCAACTGGCAACCTTCCGATTACAAGACGAACTGCCAACTCTTGAGCCAATTATTGTATTTCACTGGTAGTCTAAGTCTGAAAAACCAAACAAACTAATATGTAGTTGTGTGTTTCATAATACATGTATGAAAAATGACCACGTTAACATTTTTCCAAACGAAATTTAATTTTCATAAACATGGAAATAACTCGAAATAAACAAGCACTAAAAAGACAAGAGCCTTTTCCCTTTTAGCTCAAAGCCTCACATACTTGAAGGATAGATGTCAAACCAGGACAGCAAACACAAAAGCTCAGAATATTTAAAAAACAAAACGAACGAAACAATGGAAAAGGCTCATGGTACTCAATTACTCTACGTTATTGTGTTTTACTTACACTTTTCAGTTGTAGTTGCTGACAATAAATAATACTGATTTGAATAATTAATGATTTTAGTACAAGATACTGATGAGTATAGATACGTATTTCTCAAATGTTTTGATTCAATTTTAAACAAAAATATTAAGTACATGCAAAGAAGGTATTCTGTAAACAAGATACTAAATTTATTGTCTGAAATAAATGTAAATAAATACCTTAATTTAACACAAACACATATGTTAACATTTTAGACATTTATTTCAACTCATCAAACTCAAATAATTACTAAAATGATATTCATAGATTTTATTAGGCTCACCTAACTTATATTTATAGTGATAGTTACTAAGCCTCTGAATTCCTTTTTAGAGTGTACATGATTAAGGTCTGGAGACTGATGAGGCCAATCCATGACCTTAATGTACTTTTTTGTTATCAGTGTGATGCTTAAAGACCTATCCACAACCTATCTTCTGTCTTCTAGCTGTTGGAGGTTCGCATCCAGGATTCTACAGTAGATGGCTCGTTGATGTGATGGTGTCTTCCCATACCCTCAGCAGAACAATAGCCTTAAATCCTGTTTTTACCTCAGTATACACACACACACACACACACATACACACACACACACACGTGTGTGTGTGTGTGTTCAGGATCCCCATAGGGGACCGGTCCCATTGTGCTTTTAACAACAACGGAGACAAGTAGAAACTGCTGCATATAAGAATGAACAAGTGAAATGCGGTTATCAATTGAAAAGCCATCATAGTGGCTAAGATGAACAGGTACATGGTTAAATATATATATATATATATATATATAAAATGTTCTTCCTCTACACCCCCCCCCAATTTTATGCACATGTCGAGGAGCGTGTCAGGCTACATTTCACTGTGTGTTATACTTGTATAACTATGCATGTGACAAATAAAGAACCTTGAACCTTGAACCTTGAAATATGTACTGTAAGTAGGGCACAGAAAGGAACTGGCAGGAACAGAAGGACAACGCACAGATACAGATAGAGCAGTCACCCATGACAGTAAGACCAGACTGACCAACCTGTGCACTACCTACAAGAAGGCCTATGACTCAATGCCACACGTGGATCCTGAAATGTCTACAACTCCACAAGATTAACAGGACTCTAAGAGTCTTTATCAGAAGTCTGACCAACACTAGAGGCCAACTTACAGCAAATTGCATCAAGTGTGGGATTTACCATGCTCTGTCCCCACTGCTATTCTACATATGCCTTCACCCTTAGTGAAAGCATTGACAAGACTGGCATGTGGATATTGATTATGGAATGGAGCAATCCTCAGCCACCTCCTCTACATGAAAAATAAATGATGGTCTAGCTCAGGGGTGTCAAACGTACGGCCAGCGGGCCAGATCAGGCCCGCAAGCGGGTTTAATCTGGCCCGTGAGATGATTTTGTAAAGTATAAAAATGAGCAGCAATTTTTCAATAAAGAAAGTGCTTTTCCAATTGTGTCCATTGGATGGCGCAATAGCAATTGTGAGCTACTTTGTTTTGCCTGTGAAATTTAAACCTGATGTGCTTTGGCACCCTCATTGCCCCAATATGTCTCTGTCAAAAAAGAGAAAAGTGGATGCAGAGTGCAGAGTGTTCCAAGAAAAATGGTCATCCTCCTATTTATTCACGGAAGTGAAAGCTGTAAGTTTGGTGTGTTCCCAGCATGTTGCAGTGCTGAAAGAATATAACCTCCGTCGCCACTATGTGAGTCTTCATGCCGACAAATATGACAACTTTCAAGGACAGCAGAGAAGAGTGAAGGTGAATGAACTGTTGGCGGGTCTGAAGAAACAGCAGCAGACATCAGTGACACTGCAGTGAAAGCTAGCTACCTCGTTGCTAACGAAATTGCACTAGCTTCCAAACCATTTAGTGAGGGTGAATTTGTAAAAACATGTATGATGAAGGCATCGGAGATTGTGTGCCCTGAAAAGCGCCAGGCCTTTGCAAATATCAGCCTGACAGGAAACACGGTTGCCGACAGGATTTCTGATCTTTCAGTGGATTTGGACAGACAGTTGAAGCAAAAAATAGTCATTTATTGTGTTTTCAGTTGCAATTGATGAAGGCACGGACATTACAGATGTTGCACAACTGGCAATTTTCATCCGCGGAGTTGATGACACATTGACCGTCACCGAGGAGTTCGTGGAGTTGGTACCGATAACAGATACAACGACCGCAGCTGATATTTTCACCCCACTCGTCGGCGCGCTGGACAGGGTCGGAGTGGACTGGTCCCGCGCTGTCAGCCTGGCTACAGATGGTGCGCCCTCAATGATTGGGAAGAAAGCAGGCGTTGTAAAAAAGTTCAGAGATAAAGTGCAATCTGCAAATGCAGGACATGATTTTTGGACTTTTCACTGTATTTTGCACCAGGAGGCTTTGTGTTGCAAGTCACTGAAAATGGATAACGTCATGAAGGTGGTCATCCAAACTGTTAATTTTATCCAGAAGCCTCAATCACCATCAGTTTGACAGTCTTCTCAGAGAGAAAGACCACATCTATGACCTGCCATACCACACTGAGGAAAGATGGTTGAGCCGAGGTGCTGTGCTGAGGCGTTTCTTTGATTTACGAGAAGAAATTGTTTTTTGCTCGCCGTTCACCGTGAATCCCTCTGATCTGCCCGTCCGGATCCAACTTGAAATAATAGACTTGCAGTGTGACTCGGATTTGAAGGGCAAATTTGCCGCAGCTGGCTTGAACACATTCTATCAGAATCTCTTGCCAGGTTACCCCAACTTGACAGCCCTCGCTGCAAAACTGTTGAGCATGTTCGGAACCACGTATCTTTGTAAGCAAGTTTTCTCTGTAATGAGCATAAATAAAACAAAACTGCGCTCAAGGCTCACGCACAGGCACTCGAATCACATCCTGAAGTTAGCTGCCGCTCAGGATATGAAGCCTGATATTGATGAGCTGGTGAAAGCTAAAAGATGCCAGGTATCAGGAGTCAAATAAACGATGCAACCCCACTGAAAGTGCTGCATGACACACCCTGATGTAGTTCTGTGATCTGTGAAACAGTTCTGTGAATCACTGAGGCACTGTGTGCTTGTGTGTTCTTTGTCCTCAGAATTTTCAAATAACTTGAGATGTTTTATGATTAATAGCTATGTTGTGCCTGTACTATTTTGAACATACCGTCCACAGGCTCTAGCTTTATTTTTATGTTGATCACATTAAAACAAAGAAAACAATCTGAAGTTGTTGTTTTTAAGTTATATATACAATGATTTTACCAGTCCGGCCCACTTGAGAATAGACTTTTCTCCATATGGCCCCTGAACTAAAATGAGTTTGACACCCCTGGTCTTGCTAAACACCAACCAGAATGAATGGCATTGTTGCTGCAGGATACTGTAATAATCAGGCTGGTTTAGTATGCATTGAAATTTGAATAAATCCCCACCAGTGTCACCAGTAAAATACCCCCACCCCATCACACCTCTTTCTCCATGCTTCAAGGTGGGAATCATGCAGGTAGAAACCATCCTTTTCTGCGTCACACAAAAACACACGGGGTGGAACCAAAGATCTCAAATTTGGACTCACTAAAGCACAGATTTCCACTGGTCTGATGTCCAGTCCTTGTGTTTCTGACCCAAACAAATCTCTTCTATAAAAGTCTTCCAGGTCCTGAGGCATAAAAACAGCCTCAGACCATCACACTACCACCACCTTGTTTTACTTGATGTATGATGTATGGTATGATGATCCTTTTCTGAAGTGCTATGTTACTTTTATGCCTTCCAAAAAGTTTAACTTTTGTCTCGTCAGGCCACAGACTATTTTCCCAAAATCTTGAGAATCATTATTTAAATTCCTTTCTTTTGAATTCTTTTGGCAACAGAGAAAGACTGGACTCAGAGTGGTCACAGCTCAACAAATTATCTTTATTTTACATTTTTGGAAATGGAGGCCTGAACACACGAACACACAAGCTCAGGTCTGAATTCTTTGCCAGCTAAATCCGTGTATGTATATTTTTGCACTACGTCACACCCACACACAGTTGCGATCAAAACAACTCCTTCAGTGTTACTAGTTCCGCTTTTCTGTCTGGTTTCCTGTGTTTCATTAATATGCCTCTGCACTAAGCTTCCCCTTTTTTTACTTCCCCTTACTGAAGTCTTGGTTGCCAGGGCAACCTGTTAACCTCTGACCTAGTTCTTTGTCACCTCTGGGCCTGGTTTATAAAGGCCTCTATTATTAAAATACATAAAACAATATAATCAGAAAATAAGCATTAAGAATACATATTTATTTCTTAACATCATCAAGATGTTTTCTGGAAAAACCGAGATGAGCCTTCATCTTCCTTTTGGTCAGCAGTATTGGAACTCGACCATGCAGGCTATTTTTCCCAGTCTCTTTCTTATGGTGGAGTCATGAACACCGACCTTAACTGAGGCAAGTGAGGCCCGGAGTTCTTTGGATGTTGATCTGGGGTCTTTTGTGACCTCTTGGATGAGTTATTTCTAGGTCTTGCGTTAATTTTGGTTGGCCGGCCAAGTCTGGAAAGGTACACCACTAGCTCTCACTGTGGTTTGCTGGAGTCCCACAGCTTTAGAAATGGCTTTGGCCTTTTTCAGACTGAGATCTCAGATTTACTTTGTTTGTCATTTGTTCCTGAATTTCCTTGGTTCGCAGCATGATGTTGCATGATGCTTTTAAGGATCTTTTGGTCTACTCTACTTAGTCAGCCAGATCGTATTTAAGTGATTTCTTGATTGGGAAAATGTGTGGTAATAATCAGGCCTGGGTGTGGCTAGAGAAATTGAACTCAGCTTTCAAAGGATGTGATACGTCACAATTAATTTATTTTAGAACAGGTGGCTGAACAGCCAATCGGTTGCATGCAGACTAATGACACCACATTTTAGCACCTGCTCAGATTGTTTTGGAATCCCAGCCGAGCTGGCACTATTTTATTACCTGGTACCAGGTACTATAACCTAATAGAAAACCCTGAAAACATGGCAAACTGCAGCAAGTAGGTACTAGTGGAAAAGGGGCTTACGTAACAAACAAAATGTCAGCAAGTTATCAAATAATTATTTTCCCACTGTATAGTTATATACTTTTTGAGTTTATTAAATAGAAATCTAATAAATAAATAAAAAACACTGATTGGTATGCGTTTATGGCTGATTACTGAAAATCACTGACTGATGCAATCTCATAAACTTACAATTACTATATTAAAAATACATAAGCGTAAGTGCTGGTTTGTGGAAGACTCCGTGTTGCCTCGCCATCTTGAATACATTCGCGAAGATGTGAATCACTGTTTGACCTAATCGCTTTTTCTCCAATGGAAGAAATTTTTAATTTGTGTCTAAACCTTTAAGAGTCTCAAGAAATGAAGGAGCATACCTGTGTTATCATCTAAGATGGAATCCCATTGTTAGCAGATTAGACATGCAATGCTTCTTTTTGCTATGTTTCCCAGTGTAACAATGTTAGATCTGCTTCAAAGAAGGTTTTGGTAACAACAGCTAGCAGGACTGATGAAGACACCCGTGCTTACCGACAGAAAAGTTAAGGATATCTTCAGCCTCATCCAAAGTAAATAGATGTGAACACATTGATAGCTGAGGTAAACAGCACACTGACAGCGTATACTTGGTACAGATGAGCAGTGAACACAGTTTTTGTCCTACAGCGTCTGCTTTAATTTGAATATACAAGGGGAATAAAACAGAATTCAGTTGACTGCAAAGTGCAATCTGATGACATCTGAGATTTTACACACTGCAACTTTAAACCAGCATGGCTTCTTCAATTCTACATAGAACCAAAGTCTATAGACTCCCCTAACATGGATGAGAGAAGCCAGCTGAATTCTCCTGCGTCCAATATACTGACTATGAGAAATAACTGCACTTACTGTCGAATTTATCCCAGATCTGTATATAAAGTTGCACCACAACAGAGAACACAATGTTTTGGCCAACGTATGTATTTCTTATCTAGTTTAAGGAATACACATGTATCACAAGTATTGTCATATTTTCAACTTCGTTTTTCTTTATATGCCTAGTGCAGCAAAATTATTTTGGTACATTATTAATATTGCTGTCTTCCCTTTTTTTCTTGTCTGTCCATTTCCTTCCCAGGACCAGTACCAGTTCCTATACAGGACTCTACTTAGGCCCATCAGTGTCAACGTGAATGGTTTGGGTCTTCTGGCCAGAGATTTTAATGAGACAATACTGACTGTGTCAGACCGGTCCGAGAGTATGGAGCTGTTGGTCTGAAACAGGCTCTTCAGAACAAGGAGCTCTGCTGAAGAGCCTGTCCCGTGGATCCAAAGCACCTGTGTTGTTCCTGAGCCCATAAAAGAAGCACTTATCTTTGAAAAACGTCAAGGAACTATCGTGGACAGGACTTTCCAATGCCTTTTTCGCCAGACTCTTGGTTAAAATTAATAACCTGATTACTTTTTTACACAGATATAAAGTTTTGATATTTATTTTTTTTCACCAATTTATGTCTTATGGTTCTCCTACTGAAGGGTTTACACCTGTTTTTAAGTTTCACAACAGTGTCAGTGGGCAGCGAGAAACACTTTTTGTCTTTTCTTGTTTGCACTATTCAGTGTAGTGTTACAGCCTACATATACTAAAGCAGACTCACTTGGATTTTCCTCAATCAGACTTTTTTTATGGAGACATTTCAGGGCTTTGACTTGTTAAGCCAACCGCTTCTGTGAAGGACATCACAAGTTTTCTGTCTCTATAACAAGATGTCTGACTTCTGCTCAGCATGACGTCCTACACCATGCTCACACATCATGTTACTATTCATTAATCACAAGATTAATGGGAAGAAGCTCATGGAAGGATGACCATGAACAAGTATTTATTTAAACTGATTTATTTATTGTTTCCATTGTTTTGTTGTTACACCATTATTCACATCCAAATTAGGATACCTATGTGGTGTAACTACTGCTACTGTGAACTTTTATGGTTAATTCTTTGTATAATTCATAATATGCTTTTTAATATATGGGAGTACCGTATGTATACATATATAAATATATCCTTATCATAATAACTTTGTGATTTTTGTACACGTCCTTTGTGGCCTCCTGAATCAGACTGATTTCCATCATGTCCTATAGATTACTATTCTGCTACTCACAGCTGATTCAGCCAAACGAAGGTGGACTTCTTTAGTCCTCTATATTCTTGTATGCTGCTATGTCATCTGCACTCTCTCTCTCTCTCTCTCTCTCTCTCTCACACACACACACACACACACACACACACACACACACACACACACACACACATGGAGAGAGAGATTCACACAAATATTGACCACAAACACATGATATTCCTTTGAAAAGGATTTTTGTTTTCATCCTGACAGCCAAGCATCAGTTAAGAACACAAACAGGTAGAGCTCACAAGCACCTGATGTACAGGGTGGGCCATTTATATGGCTGGTGATGGTTGGTGATATTAAAGTCCTGTTTGTGGCACATTAGTATATGTGAGTGGGCAAACTCCTCAAGATGGGTGGTGACCATGGTGACCATTTAGAAGTCGGCCATCTTGGATACAACTTTTGTTTTT